>NW_026057582.1:48084810-48252069 GCF_023721935.1 Panthera uncia | reverse complement strand
CACGTGGGTGGCTCAGTCAGTTAAGTGTCTGACTCTTGATTTCAGCTCAGGTCATGATTTCACAGTTCATGGGTTCTTGGGATTGAGCCCCATGCTGGGCTCTGCCCTGACAGCAGGGAGCCTGCTTGGGATTCTCTCTCTCACACTCTCTCTCTGCCTCTTCCCTGCTCACTCTCTCTCAAAATAAATAAGTAAACTTAAAAAAAAAAAAAAAAAGCAGATACGATATCTTGGTCAAAGCTTTCATAAAAACATAGAGAAAACCACAGAGGTAAAAACATATCACATATCAATGTTTCCATGATGTATACTCCAAAAGTAATACATACATCAATATGTTCCCCAAAGTTAGCACAGTGTTTAATCAAGAAACATTATTTTAGGTTGTTCTCTAAATACTAGATCACCTATTTAGAAAGAAAAAGAAATAAAGGATTAGAAAAGATGAAAAAAGCAGACGGCTTAATAGAACGGTGGGCAATGCAAGATCCTCTCCTTGGGTTCATACAACCAGAATGTTTTCCCCACTCAAGAGTACCATAATATACTTGAACACACAGTCACATACAGCCTCACAGAAGGGTAATCAGTACAAAAACATATCTAGTACAGTACTTACCTCAAAATACTTTTTCTCAATTTCTGGATTTTTTCCCATTGTTCGTTGTTCATAACAACATATAATACAAGTCTCAAATCCACTAAGATCTTTTAGAGTTTTCAACAATGGCTCCAAAGACTGTTCAAAAAAGGATATAGTTTTTATTTACGATTTTTAAAAATTTATATTTTTACTATAAAAAGGGGGCAGGGGAAGTGGAGGGTAATTATAATTCCCCTCCAACTTATCCATCTTTGAATCAATTCAACAAAGTACATGTGGTTAAAGCTCTGTAACTAATGACTGGTAAACTTCTCTTAACTAATCAACCATTACACTGATTTCAATTTCCAAAGAGAGGAGTTAAATGACGGCATTTTGGAATGCCCATGGGAAAAGAAATGGAACTGACTTCACCCTTAAAAAATTAATTTTATTTAATCTATTTTAATTTAGGATTTTGCCCACAAAGGCAAGTCTGACAATATCTTGAACATAAGTTAGCTCAACCCTCGTTATTTTAAAAATGAGTGATGCCCACAATGCTATGCAAACGGATTTTTAAAAATCATTCTGAATAATTTTGCCACAGAAAAATGAATTCTTTACAAAGCAACTTAATTCTCAATGTCATGGTCAACATGTTCACTAGGAAGAGCTTTAAAAAACTTGGCTTTTCATAATATCCAAATGGCAAAATCCTTTTAAAATCTTACAGAAGCTTCTAGTAAAATGCACATGACACTTTTCTCAACTGTTTCAGAGGTATATATGTTTATCATGAGTGTACATATACAGTTCCTTAAAACTTATTTTCTCTTTACTGTGTCATCAACTTTAGGACAAATATCCTGCATTTAGAGATGTTAAAATGTGAAGAAATGTGCACTATGAAATCCACCAGTCATGGTACCACTTCTAAAGGAAGGGCACTTCGCTCCACTGAGTACTTACCTCTTCGTAGTATATGCAGTCGGCCATCAGTATGTAGTCTGGTGGAGAAGACAAGTCTTCTATTTCTTCCCCCCTTAAAAATGTCAACCAAATATTTTAATTGTTGCTTTAATAATTTAAAATACAGTTTTTATAAACAAGGCTTGAAAAGTCCCCTTCGTATTAACTATGCTTTTAGTGAAATGCAATTTAAAGTAAACTACAAATCATTACTTAAAACAAGCTGAAAGGCCATACAAACCATTTCAGTACCTTGGCTTGAATAGAACCAGTGACAAGATGCTCGTTCATATTAATATTCATCTTCAGCAAATCTTGCAATTCTTCAAGATCTGTGACTACAACATCAGCCCTGTAAAATAAGGTGGATTGAGGTGTAGGCACAGTATGGTAAACCAGTAATGTGGGTTTCCCGAACAAAGCGGCGCCCCCTCCTGCCAGCTCTTACCCGAGGGTAGCGGCCATGAGCCCCACGGCCCCTGTGCCAGAGCCCAGTTCCAGCACCGACCGCCGGCTCAGAGCGTGGGCCCCATCGCCGGAAAACTCGGGCGTTTCCAGGTACTTAGAAAGAACAATGGCAGCATCCCAAACAACGCAGCCCACGCCGCCAGAGCCATACTGCTGCAGTCGTAACACTGTGCCATCTCGCTTCTCCAAAACTCGAACAAAGTTCCGCAGTGGGTCCTCCACGGAGGACTCCAGGGTAGCCGCCATCGCTGCCCGGCAACAAGAGGCGGTGTGCGCGGTGACGTCACATCCACACGCACCGCCCCAAGGGCCGACCTGAAGAGGGCCCGGCGCCTCCTAGCGGCGAAGTTGGGCTCCACAGCGCGTGCGCAAAGGCACAAAGCCGGGAAGGCAGCATTACCTGGGCGTGGTCGAGCACGAGGCCACCCGCTTCCCCAGCGTGCTGGTCTGCCTCACTCCGCTCAATTACAAGTCAGGCCTAACAAACAGGTAGTTTAAATCACTCTTCCAAAGCTAAGGTTATAAACTGCTCTTTAAAAAACAAAGGCAACCTCAGAGTGTTTTTACCTGGAGACTAATTCACATGGTAGTTATTGGCCTTAAACCCAGGCAGGTTCCAAGATCCTACCAAGGAAGGCTACAATCCTTATCAAAGTTCCCTAGCATGTTTCTAATTTTTCATCTGAATGCATAAAAATAGTTGCTGGAAGCTTGCTGACTGCATTTTGACGGTTAAGACAAAAGTAATCCCTCTAAAATTTACATCACTTAAATTCTTTGGGATTATGTAAGGTAAATTGCACAAAATATTGTAAATAATGTAGGTGTATTTATTTCCACAGAACTCAACAATCTCTCCCCTTGTTTCTTAAAATGAAAACACATACTTTAAAAATCTTTTAAAAATTAAGACTGGGGTAATTTATTAATCTTGTTAAGAACTCTGATACAAAGCACAGTAAAAGGCCACAGACCAGTAAATAAACAACGTGGCTTTTGGCTACTTTACAACTGCTGCTACAACACTATTAGCAAAACATGCTTTTTCATCACTTTGAACCCAGGAGTCCAAATGGCAAATAAAAGTTTTATTCACTTCTCTGAATAAAAAGTTTAATAAAGCTTTAAGTATTTGCTGGTTTAAATGTTACCAATGTAAAAAAAAATATTTTAAAAATTTTTAGTTAACATGAAATTTATAAAGTTACTAGGTTTTGAGGGCAAAGCAGTTGGTTCCTATGCCATAAGAATTTTTACTCTGAATTTCTGAATTAGTAAAGTAGCAGATTGTATTATAGGCCTCGAGTCACTTAAATTTATATAGGTTATTAGCATTATCTTTAAATATACAATATAAACAAAACTGTACATACATGGCATATTAACTTTGTTTTCCAAAACAATAGGCAACTCATTAGCTAAAGACACCATAGTCTGCAAAAACAAAAGGCACATCTGAATGAGATACATGCCCTTTCTCCCTCTATGATTGGGTTAGGTAGTCTCTGTATACATTTTGACAAAATAATAAACACTTACAGTGCATTCTACTATTTTCATTCTATTTTTCATTTTTGTCTTCAGCAGCAAATTCTGGCATTTAAGACATGGCATTAAAGAGTTTAAGAACAGTGGGTGTTTTTCACAATTCTCCTACATGTAAAAACTAGAAGTAAAAACTAGAAGATGGTCAAAGAGTTTTAAAAATCAGTAATACCATACACCCCCTAAATCTGTGTAAATTCATTGCCTTAAAAAGGCATCTATTACTCAAATTTGAAAAATTCGACAAATGCACTATCCCCTTTTTCAGTGCAATCAATGTCACTTTAAACCATATTTTAGCAGAGTCTACAGTGCAAATATAAATTCTTTATACTGGCCTTTTGGCAGCACTGAGGATCCAAAACAAGGCAATGCTACTGATCACCTGAGGATCATGGTAAAGGACTTCTGTATTTTTATTTTTCTGATTTTTAAAAGCTTATTTGATCAGTAGCATTTTTGTAAGAGCATTATTTGTAAAAAGTACTAAAATACTATGCCTTTTTCTGAATAAATTAAAAAAAAAAAAACCTTTACAAATACCATTCCAGTGTCAATGACTACATATGGCTAAGGTCATTGAGGAGTTTCTGCATTTTCTAGCAAAGGCAGTCTGTACGATGGGGGGTGTGAAAGCTCCCGTTTATAAGTCTTTGGTGGCAGTTTTGGTAGGTGAGGGCTTGAATTCTGCCTTGGTGGAACAGGGGGAGCTTGAGGATGAGCAAGGTTATTGTGACTGGAACTGAGCGCATAGCATCGACGTGGTACTCTTGGAGAGGGTGTGCTAGGAGGAGTATTTGGTGAATTTGGACAGGTACTAACGTCTCTGAGCCACTCTGGATCTCTGTGAAGATGTCCTAGTGGAGGTGGCTGAAGATTAAATGGACAGTTTATAAAGTGTTCTGGAGGCCGAAGGGGAACTGGTGGAGGGGTATCAGGAAGAGGATCTCTCGGCGGTGGTGGAGGTGGACTATGCAGAGGCCCGTCAAATGCACCAGTAGGAGCAGGAACTCTGGGTTTTACCTTTGGAGGAGGAGGTTGTCTTGGTGGAATAGCAGGGGGGTCATCATCAGATTTCGTATTTCCCTAAAAAAAAAAAAAAAAATTAAATTATACCTCCATTCTCCTGAAAAATCTGTTAAGAAAGGTTTCAAAAGACTGAAAAATTCTTATGTGTTCAGTTAAATCCAGAGGTTCAAAATAGGTTAACCTAATTTAATGATCAGATTTATCAATAAATTACTTGTAGTATAACTTGGGGCCCAGTTTAGAACTTGTTAAAAAATGCAAATTGTTGTGCCCCACCCTAGACCTACTCAATCAGAAACTCTGGCAATCTGGTTTTAACAAGCCTCCCAGGTGATTCTGAAGCAGTAAAGTTAGAGAAGTGCTGGTTTAAAGTTTCAAGAATGCTTTGAATACTAAAGTTTTTTCCATTTCTACCAGAAAGAAAACATACTTCTAAGTATATGTGAATCTGCCCAGCCTCTTTTTAGAAAAAAATATTCCAAGAATTAAGCAATTATTTAAAGTATTTTTCAAATAAAACCAAAGTGTTTTAAAACCTTAAAGGGTAGCCAAATTATAATTGACAGACTTCTTATAAGAACAAGCACTGTTCTGAAGATTCACAACTTTGAATAAGTTGAGTAAGTTAAGGCAGACCTAAGTCCTGTTGACTACCTTGGAATTTGAAGCATCGTGATCAAACTTTTTTCGAGGAGGAAGTGGAGGAGGAATCAGTGGCTCTTCATTTAGTTTATGTAAACTACCACATGAACTGAAGAAAGACTCTAGGGGTAAAAAAGATTAGTTTAACCACAATTCACAGTGCAATCATAAGACAAGACTTTATTTCAATACGTGATCAACTCTGCTACAGCAAATGTCAGAATGTATTGTAGCTGATGGTTGGTTTACCTATCCTCTCCACTAAAAACCGTAAGCTTTTTGAGGGTAGTGTGTATTTATTTTTGTATCCCTAAGCACTAGTACAGTGGTAGTGCTTGATACATGGCAGGTACCATGGCTACATGAAGACATACAATTTAATTAAAATTAATGATGAGATTCTGTATCTCAAAAGCCTTTTTAAAATCTAAAACAAACAAACATATTTGCATATATTGTAGTAACTTTCAGAGAAAGAGCATACATAATCATACATAATTCTGAAGCAGCTAGTATCAGATACATTTCTACACAGGTAATAAAACCTCCAAATAGGAGAGCAAAAGGTACGGTTGTATCAAATAACCCTTTCTCTTTGTTAAGTTTCTCACTGATAAAGGACATGTTATATAACCACATTAAAGAGAATTAACAAGATGATAAAGTATTCAGGAGAAAATTCTATGCCAAATAGACATAGAGTATGAACTGTTTTCTGGGGCGCCAGGGTGGCTCAGTCAGTTAAGTGTCTGACTCTTGATTTTGGCTCAAGTCATGATCTCATGTGAGATTGAGCCCCACATCAGGCTCTGCACTGACAGTGTGGAACCTGCTTGGGATTCCCTCTCCCCCTCTCTCTCTGCCCCTCCTCCACTCTCTCTCTCTCTCTCTCTCTCAAAATAAACAAACAAACATTAAAAAAGTACTATTTTCATTTATTTCTTTTGTTTTTCATATGACAAAAATGCCTATAGTTAAGGACCAAGTCTATTTGATCTCTCTCCATAAACAGTTGTTATAAAAGCAGTGACCATGTCTCATTTATCATTATACTAAGATTGAGTTCACAGGAACTAGTTGGGAAAATTGACGAGTTTAATTTTAAACACATTGTGTGTGAACTGCTTATGCAATATCCAAGTAAAGATGTCAATCTCGTTACTCCACGTAAAAAACTGCTGTCCTGATCATGTGACTCTGCAGTCACCTCATGGGTCTTGTTACCTCAGGGTGTCAGTAGTGGAAAAAGTATGCCTATGGGGTCTTGGCAGATGCTGTGGGATGTTAGGCAGAGCACTATGTGCTGTGGATATATTCCTTTGGCCTGCCCAACATCCTTTGCCCTGTCTTTGGATGCAAACTACTCTTGGTGATAGTGAGTCTATCTCATGTGGTTTAGTTGGCCAATTCGGCCTAGTGCACCCCAACTCCAATCAGAGAAATAACAAGTGTTGGTGAGGATGTGGAGAAAAGGGAATCCTTGTGCACTTTGGTGGGAATGTAAACTGATGCATCCACCGTGGAAAACAGTATGGAGTTTCCTCAAAACATTAAAAATAGAAATACCATATGATCCAGTAATTCCACTACTGAGCATTTACCCTAAGAAAACAAAAACACTAATTGAAAAAGATATATGTACCCCTGTGTTCAGTGAAGCATTATTTACAATAACCAATATATAGAAACAACTCAAGTATCCATCAATAGATGAATGGATAGGGATGCCTGGGTGGCTCAGTTGGTTGGGTGTCCAACTTCGGCTCAGGTCATGATCTCACAGTTCATGGATTCAAGCCATGCATGGGGCTCTGTGATGACAGCTCAGAGCCTGGAGCCTGCTTCGGATTCTGTGTCTCCCTCTCTCTGCCCCTCCCCCACTCATGCTCTCTCTCTCAAAAATGAATAAACATTTTAAAAAGTAGATGAATGGATAAAGAAGATATGGGGTGCACGTGCGGGCATACACACACACACACACACACACACACACACACACACACTGGAATATTACTCAGCCACAAAAAAGAATGAGATCTTGCCATTTGTGACAATATGGATGGACTAAGAGGGTATGCTAAGTGATAAGTCAGACAAAGAAAAAGCAAATACCATATGATTTCACTTTTATGTGAGTTCTGGAAAAAAAAAAAAGCCAGAAACAGACTCATAAACACAGAGAACAGACTGGTGGCTGCCAGAGGGGAGGAGGGTAAGGGAATGGACAAAATAGGTGAAAGGGATTAAGAGGCACAAACTTCCAGTTATAAAATAAATAAGTCCAAGAGATGAAAAAAACAGCATAGGGAATATAGTCAATATTATAACAACACTTATGGTGAACATGGAGCAATATAGAGAACTGTCAAATCACTACGATGAATATCTGAAACTAATATAATACTGCATGTCAACTATACTTCCATAATAAATACTTTTTTAAAGTAAGCTCTATGCCCAACATGGGGCTTGAAATCATGACCCAAGATCATGAGCTGCATGCTCTAATGACTGAGCCAGCCAGCCGCCCCAATAATAAATATGTTTTTAAAAGTAAAAAGGAAAACAAAGAAGGGGGCACAGGACTCACTCTTTTAACATGATAGATTTCTAATCTACCTTCCTTTCATACATGTAGCCCTGTGCTTCAGGGAAAGCTGACCTTATCCCTTAAGTCTGGAGATGGGGCCTGATTAGACCAAATCAATAGAGTAATCCAATCCTTCAGCCACAGTGACTGGTTTAGCTGAAGGCATGTGACCTAGTTCACATTTGGAAGATGTGCTAGCAGCTACTGAAAACAAAGTTTCTTGCCCTTCTGGAAAAGTACTCTGCCAGTCTGTCTCTCTTTTCTGTACCTCTCTTTTCTTCTTACCTGATGGAATAAAGAAGCAAAGCACACAAACTGTTATGCTCCCGCTACCACTCTTATGACCTTGAAGAAAAACAGTCTTAGATAAAGCTGGTAATTTAGCCAAAACAATGAAGAGTTGAAAAGAAACCTGGTCTTTGATAACATCACTCAGACACTGATTCAACAAATCTTAAAGTAGCTTTCCTCTAGACTTCCAGTTATGTGAATCAGAATGTTTTCTTACTGTTTAAGTCAGACTTAGGTGGGTCTTCCCTTCCTTACAGAAACACACACTCATGGAAGTGGAAAATATCTAAATGATGGTAGAAAAGCTGTGAGAGCTTCTGAATATAGGTCTGACTCTACAGTCAGACCACAAAACCACTATGTTATACTTCTCCATAGCAGGCAGTCAACAATCCTTGCTGAAGCATCAACACAATTTTATTTTTCTATCAAGAACACTTCCTTGGGGCACCTGGGTGGCTCAGTTGGTTAAATCTCTGACTTCGGCTCAGGTCATGATCTCACAGGTTATGAGTTCAAGCCCCATGCCTGGCTCTGTACTGACAGCTCAGAGCCTGGAGCCTGCTCAGATTCTGTGTCTCCCTTTCTCTCTGCCCCTCCCCCGCTCATGCGCTTGCTCTATCTCTATCTCAAAAAAATTAAAAACGATAAAAAAAAAAAACCCACTTCCCTACAAGATTAGTGTTTGTGAGCATTTTAAGTAGCTTCAGTGTTTAAAACTAGAATGTAGGATAATTTACTAAACAATTTCTGTAATATTAGTTAGCTATGTAAGTTACTTCCAATTTTTTTGCCATCCGTCCATCCATTTATTCAACAAATACTTATTGTGCACCTGCTATAGTGCCAAGCGCTGTTCTAGGCACTATGGCAATATAGTAGTGAACCACAACAGGCAAAAATTCATGTCTTTACAGAGCTTATATTCTGCATTGGGGAGAGAAAGTGGACATGGTAAATAAGTAAAAGTATTATGGTCATAAATTAGAAGAAGATATATTAGGTAGGGAAGGAAGATAGGAAAAGATAGGAGGGGAGCAATTTTAAATAGGGTGACTAGGGAAGGCCTCACTCAGGTAACACTGGACAAAAGCCTGAAGGAGGCAAGGGAGCCTGCCATGAGGCCAACTGGGTAAAGAGCATTCTAAGCAGAGGGAATGGCAAAGGCAGAAGTCCTGATGTGGGGATGCATCTATTGTGTGCATCAGGCAGAGTAGCTGGAGCAGAGTGAGTGATGGGAGAAAACAGTAGGTGGTGAAGTCTGACATATCGAAAGAGGCTAAAATGCATAGGACGTTCTGGGCCCTTTGAAAGAACTTTGGCATTTACTTTGAGATGGAAAGCCACTGGGGGGCTATGAAACAAGTCTAACTTACATTCTAAAAGGACCTGGATGCTATATTGAAAACAGACTGTGGGGAAGGTGGGAAGTTAAAATGCTACTACAGTGGTGGCTTGGATCAAGGTGACAGCAGTAGAGATGGTGAGAAACAGTTACATTCTGGATATATTCTGAGGGTAAATAAGACTTATTGATGAATCACATTGGGGGTATGAGAAAGAGAAATAAAAGATAACTCTAATATTTTTGGCCTAAGCAATTAGATACAGTTAAAGCTGGGATAAGGGGCTATGGGAAGAACTACTTTGCAGGGGATGAAAACAAGTTCAGTTTTGGAGAAGTTTGAGATTCTTATTCCATCTCCAAATAGAGATGTCGAAGGTCACTGAGTATATGAGTCAAAAAGTCAAGTGGTTCCAGGTAGATTTAAAAAAATGGGGAATTATCAATATAGAGATAATATAAGACTGAATGGGCCAAACAAGTGAGTGAGAAGAGGTCCAGGGACTGAATCTTGTAACCTTCCAATCTTTGCTGACTGGAAATATGAAGAGAAACAAGCAAGACAGACTAGTGAGCTGAAAGTAAAATAGAAGAACCAAGAGAGTGGGAGGAACAATGTGATCATGTATGTGACTTCTTCCCAAAATTGGTATTTTGTATTAATGAAGGCAGAAACTTGATCTTTCTGGTTTGCCACTGAATCTGTAGTATCTAGCAGGGTAGCTGTTACAAAGTATTCAATTCCCTATTGCATGAGTAAGCCAAAGGGTATGAACATTTTTATGGTTTGACATATTGTTTACAGATTTCTTTCCAAAAGGGTCATACTAATACACCAATTTACAAGGGATAAATAACATATGAGAGTACCTTTTAACATAGGCTTGCTCCTACTTTCATGTGAACTGTCTATTCATGTCCATTGTTAATGGAGTCTTGCTGTTTTACTCACTGTATGTGAGCACTTTTCATATGTACAATGTTCTTTCTTTCAGGATTTGTTTTAGGGAGTCAGAATTTTATGCAGCTATTCTTAACATCCTCCATTAAATTTCAAGATGAAATTTTCTTTATCATATGGAAAGCATATTTTATTGCCATCCAAAATAATGTCTAGAACTGCTGGTTCTTTTTTTTTTTTTTTAATTTTTTTTTCAACGTTTTTAATTTATTTTTGGGACAGAGAGAGACAGAGCATGAACGGGGGAGGGGCAGAGAGAGAGGGAGACACAGAATCGGAAACAGGCTCCAGGCTCCGAGCCATCAGCCCAGAGCCTGACGCGGGGCTCGAACTCACGGACCGCGAGATCGTGACCTGGCTGAAGTCGGACGCTTAACCGACTGCGCCACCCAGGCGCCCCTAGAACTGCTGGTTCTAAAATGGCATGGTGTTATGGTTTGAATTGTGTCCCCTCAAAAGATATGCTGAAGTCCTAACCCTCAGTACCTGTGAATATGACCTTATTTAGAAATGGGGTCTTCACAGCTATGTAATCAAGTTAGGATCAAAGTGGGCCCTAACCGGTATGATTGGTGTCTTTATAAGAAGAGGAGTAGGGACAAAGAAACAAACAGGGAGAAGATGGCCATGTGACAACAGAGGCAGGGACCGAAGTGATGCACCTATACACCAAAGGATGCCAAGGATAATTAGCAAATACCAGAAGCTATAAGAGGCAAGGAAAGATTCTCAAAGGTTTCAGAGGGAGCAAGGCCCTGTCAACACCTTGATTTTTGGACTTATATCCTCTAGAACTGTGTTCTTTTAAGTCACTCAGTCTGTGGTACTTTGTTATAGCAGCACTAGAAGAAACAAATATACATAGTAAAAACATTTCCACCACAGAACAACAAGGAAAAAAAGAAACATAAAAACTTCACTGAAACCAAGAAACAACTGAATCTTGAAGTTTCAGTACATGAAGGTGGACTACAATGTACATGAAGGAGACAAATGGAGGAAGATGAAACCCAAATGTCTATAGTTAGTGATACTGTCAAACAGCAGTTAATGTGTCCACAGAATTAAAGGAGGGATCAGGACTTAAAGGCACTTGGTATAATGGAAGGCATGGACATGAAAACAAAAGACTTGATTAAATCTATGTAAGGAACAATTAAAACTCGATAGGAGATTGGGGATTTTATTTTCTGGTGAATCTAAACATTGGACTGTGCTGATAACACAGATTTTTATATTAAATGCTGAGACCACCCAGGCAGAAGACTTGAAGATCTTTCTTTGGAAAAACTAAACATTCCTAGAGAAGAGGCCTCACAGATTCTGACATTTGGGGATTTCCTAAGTAAAAATTTCTCATCACTCTATTCACAGTGAAACCTAGAAGTCAACAAGCTTTGCCCATGGATATAGTATTTCCCATCACTTTATCTTGCCTCACTCTAACATATGAAAAGCTAAGGATATCAAACAAGAAAAGAAAACCTCTAATATGAGAGACAAGAGACTACAACTAATAGAAGGAACTCAGAAAGGAAATAATATAAGAAACAAAGCAAAAATTTTTTCCAAAAAACACCAAATCCTACAGGAGATAAGACAGTGAATCCACAAAACCAGGACAACAGGGTGACATAAAATTGGCATGATCAGAGGTAACTAGAAAGAATTTCTCGGAAATTCAAAATCATGATAGATGAAAAAAAAAATAGAAGAGTTGGAAGATGAAATGAGGAAATCTTGTGGAAAACAGAACAAGAAAACAAAGATATGGACAATAGGAGATAAAAGAAAGTTGGAGGCTCAATCTAGGATGTACAATATGGAAAAGGAGCTCAAAAAAGGAAGTCAGAGAACTTGTTTGGGAGGAAATTATTAGCAATGATACAAGGAACATTTTATAGACATCAAAGACATGAATTTTTTAAATTTAAAGGGCTTAATAAGTAGACAGTAAAATTAAAGAAAAAAATGACCCATATCAAAGCAGATCATTGTATATGTGTAGAACATTAGAAATAAAAACAGAAGATCCTAGAAGTTTCTTGAATATATTGTGGTAAACACTGCTAACTGTCCTCCAGTGCACCTTTCCTTTTCTTCCTTTCAGTAATAGGATCCTATGTATTTTAGCAAGACAAAAGACTTCCCAGTTACAGACAACATCTCTTAGCCTCCCTTGTAGCTAGGAATGTCTGTGTAACTAAATTTTGGGAAGAAAGCAGAGTAATGTGAGAGAGCAACTCCCAGATCATGTTTTTCTAACAAAACTCCTTGACCTTCACCTTCCTGCTGGCTGGAAAATGAACCAGTTGGTCAAAACTCAAAGATGGAAGCCCCACTTTGAGAATCCTGAATTGCCTTGCTAGCTTGTGGAGCAGAGTTGTCTACTTGGCCTGCAATTGTGAGAAACAGATTTCCATTTCATTTAAGGCACTGTATTTTGGGGTCCCTTTGCTACCACAAGTATACTCTAGTTTAAAAAAAAAAGGACTGAAACTATAGGGTCACTGACAGAGGATTTCTATTTATTTTGTTCAGTGTTCTATCTCTCACACCCTAGACTAGTGCCTGCACATAGGCATTTAAAAACTGCATGAGCGGTGCCTGGGTGGCTCACTCAGTTACTGATTTTGGCTCAGGTCATGATCTTATGGTTTGTGAGTTCGAGCCGCACATTGGGCTCTGTGCTGGCAGTGTAGAGTCTGCTTGGGATTTTTTTTCTCTCCCTCCCTCTGGCCCTCCCCCTTCTCCTCCTCAAAATAAACTTAAAAATATAAATAAAAATTAAAACTATGCATGAATAATTTATGAGTGAATGACACTGTACTTCTAAAAAGCAAGCATGAAACCAAGAGGACAATGGGAAAATGCCTTCAAAATTCTGAGGTTTTTTTATTAAAAATTTTTTTTTAACATTTTATTTATTTTTGAGAGAGAGAGAGAGAGCACAAACAGGAGAGAGGCAGAGAGAGAAGGGACAGAGTATCTGAAGCGGGCTCTGTGCTGATAGCCCAATGTGAGGCTCGAATTCGTGAACTGTGAGATCATGACCTGACCCAAAACTGGACGCTTAACTGACTGAGCCACTCAAGTGCCTCCAAAATTCTGAGTTTTAAGCAAATAATTACACTTATTTATAAGAATTTTATTCATTTATTAAACAATTTTTAATGTTGCCAAAACCCAAATGCCCATATACAAATTTAGTCAACTCTATTATTATCTGTACAGTCATTTCATTAGAATCAACTCACTTACTTGAATGTGGCAAGAGGACTGGAGCAAAGATGCTATTGCTGCCTATTGGAATGAGAAAAGTTAATTTGAAAAGAGAGGTAAAATGTATGGTTTTACTTTAAAAATATGTTTGCATAAAGTAGCAAATGTAGTAACAGAGAGAGTACAGAATTTTATCATCCTCTATTGCCATATTTTAAAAGAAATGAACCTGCATAGTTACCTTTGTAGGTTGGATGTTTTTCCTTTCTTAGCATGAGTAGTTCTCTCTCTAGCACAGACTCTTTTTAAACTTCTTTCACAAAACTTATCTCTTGTTTTCTTACTGTCTATTGCTCCCTTTAGAGTAGTAGTGGGGCCCAAAAGGTACTAAATATTTGTTTAATGAATAAATTAGAAAATAAATGCATAAACAATACACAATGATGCTTTAGTCCCTTGTGTTAATCATTATTTTCACATTTAAATGCCACTTTCCACACTAATATAGTGTGCAAAGGATTCTAAAGTTCCCTAATTAAAATGATGAGAAGAATTATCTGAAACATAAGATTCCTTTTTTACCAAATGGTTTTATCAAATACATACCACAGGAACTGTTGAGATCCACATCTAAAAACACACTAAGGTCTGAAGAAGCAGATACCGGTGGAGTAGATGGCGTATTTGGAGAGGTTGGTGCTGACACAGTTGATTCAAGATCAGTTTCAGCAATCCGACTAAAGCTTATCTTATATGGTTCTCTTTCTAATGGTGTTGGATGACCTCGTAAAGTGCCTGAGGTAGAGCCATGTCGGCCTGTATTAGGCCTTATTCCAGGAGATTTTAAGGAGAAAGTTGATTTCCTAGGCTAGGAAAAGCAAAATAACTATCATTACTAATTTGCATATACTTTATTTTTAAGGCTTAGCACAACCTTATTAATTCTTATCATATACTTAAGACAGTACAATCAAATCCCAATCTGCAAAACACCCTGTAACATTCTAGTAGAACACTTCAGAATTTGATTGCCTTAATTTTAAGATGGACTTGAATACAAGTAAACCTCTTTTCATACTGCAGAAATAAAAATGTTGAAAATCTGTGTGAAAACTTGTTGCTCCCCAAACAATTCAATTCTTCAATTCATTGATATCAATTTTACACATATTTACTGTAGACACAATATATGCAATATATGTTAGGTGCATCAGGAAAAAAAAAGGTCTTTTTTTTTTTTCTTCCTAACAGTAAATCGCCAACCTCTATGATGGCACTTTAAAGTCTTTGGCAAAAATGCTATCATTGTCTCCTACCCTCAACTTCCACCCCTCTTTTTAAACTCTCACAGTGGTAACCTAATAAAAAAACATGTAACTCAGATTCCAGTAACTTGAATTAAAATCTCAACTGTGCCAATATCTAGCTTTGCAGCCTTGAAAAAGTTATTTAACTTCTTTGAGCCTCAGTTTTGAGATTTGCAAAATGAGAATAAGATCTATATTTACAATTGCTGTCAAGAGGAGATAACATGAAACTACTATGCTTACTTCTTGGCCTAAAGTAGGTGTGTTATAAATGATTTTACTTTCTCCCACATTTTGCTTCCAGTTCAACTACTTAGAAGTGGTCTTCCACTACTTCTGTTGCCACTATAAACCCAGGAATAACTAGGAACTGTAGCAGCAACTTTTAGCACGAAGTTCGTTCCACTGGCAACAACGGACTATGGTGCTCTAACGACAGGAGTTATATTAAATATTGAAAACTGTTGTAAAAAAACAATTTTTCCAAAAAAATTTTAAAAACCACAATTTTTCCAGAATTGTAATGAACTTACAAATCGAGGTGGCTGTTTGCAGTTTCGGGGTTCAATTTCCAGTGATTTATTGAACAAATAATCTGTAAACTCCTTTTCAGAAGCACTTCCCATGGGGTTAAGGTTTTCAAAGAATCTCTGGAATTAAACAAATTTCTGTACGTATGTTTTAGATCTTTTTGGAATATGCATTTCACCAGTTTAAAACAAAAATAATTATCAACATACTAAGGGATCATGTCTTAGAGTTCACAAGATTGTTCCAATCTCCCTCCTTTCAAATAAAATTGTATAATTTCTACGGGAGCTGTATATTCTAGTCTTCATTTTCTATAAAGATGAACAGATTTTCATTTATTACCATCTTAATGGCTCAGTATCCCTCAGTTAACATTACTTCTATTCAGTATAACAACAAGATGATTATCACCAATAAGCTATCAAAAGTGTTTAGGGGGCTCCTGGGTGGCTCAGTCAGTTGAATGTCTGACTCTTGATTCCAGCCAGGTCATGATCCCAGGGTTGTGGGATGGAGCCCTGAACCATAAGGTTCTCTGCACTGAGCGTGAAGCCTGCTTGGGATTCTCTCTCTCTTTCTCTGTTTCTCCCACTCTGTGCCTCTCCCCCGCTCACGCTCATTTTCTCTCTCCAAAATACAAGTATGTAGGGGCACCTGGGCCGCTCAGTCAGGTAAGCATTTGACTTCAGCTCAGGTCATGATTTCATGGCTCGTGAGTTGGAGCCCTGCGTCAGGCTCTGTGCTGATAGCACAGAGCCTGGAGTTTGCTTCAGATTCTGTCTCCCTCTCTCTGCCCCTCTCCAACTTGCACTGTCTCTCTCTCTCTCTCAGATATAAACATTAAAAATTTTTTTTAAATAATAAAATAAAAGTATTTAGAACAGAATTATAGTTAAAATTCACAATGAAACTTTTTTTAAAGAAAGATTTTAAGTAATCTCTACACCCAATATGGGGCTCAAACTCACACCTCCAAGAATAAGAGTTGCATGCTGAGCCAGCCAGGTGCCCCACAATGAAACTTTCGATAATTGGGGAGAAAAAAAAAAGATAAGTTGGATTAAGTTCTATTCAAATTCAAAAGTAATTTCAAGAATAACTATAAACTTATCTGTGCTAACCTCTAGTAAAATAACTTTTCTTGTCTTTAAGGAAAAATATTTTCTAAGCTTAAATTTAAGTTTTTAGGTAGGAAATTTAGATGATTTAGCAAAGGGCAAAAAGGAATATAAATAGCAATCTCACTAACCAGAGATCTGTTAACATTTTACTAATAGAATATAGTTCCAATGTTTTTACTGTGTGAATATATGCATGTATACATATATTAGTTTTGGGGGGTTATTTTGCAAAATTGGGACCACACCACAGTTATTGGTGGCTTATTTATAAAACACAAATTTTAGCTCTAGTGTATTTAATCATATGGATGTTCCAAAATATATTTCACTTATCTCCACATAGGCAGTTATCCACAACAGTGCTGTCTAATTCTTTGTTATTACAATAATTAGTATTATTATTATTAACTTCTTGTGCATAGTTTTCTGTACATTTCTGATGATTTCCTCTGAAAAATTCCTTAGAAGCAAATCATTAGATTTAACTTTATTTAATTTTGAAGTGGTTTAGAAGCATATGTAAAAATAAGTATTGTTTTTCACTTTAAGGGTAGGCAAAATGAGCTTTAGAATTTCTGATATAAAATTCTCCATTTTTCAGGCTTTCTGCCAATGTCAAGAAAATTATATTACTCTAACAATATTGAATCAACTTGTTCTTATATTCAGGTTAGCCAAATTAAATCATATGAACCAACAGTAATTTAAAGACTTTAATAAAGTTATAATAGCAATATTCTTGATTTTCTCACCCTTTGCTCTATTTTTAAACACCACTTAACTATGGCTTGAAAAGTGAATAGCTACTTTGTCTATGTTTAAATTTATTTTGACTTAATCATAAAGAAAGCATTCTTTGCTCCCACATCCCCAAGAAGAATGCTATAAATGATGGTAGGAAGTCTAGACCAGATCACAAAAAACTATTAGAAGTTACTGAGATATGAATGTTAAAAGTTCTATTTGAAATATACCCAACTACAATTTAACATTATTTCTCTGGGAAAATGTATTATAAATTCTAATCTGGGCTTCAAGAACATATTTCTTTAGACCTATGAAGTTGCACATCACAGAGGGCTGGCCTAATGTTGAGGGAAGAGAATGAAATATGGGACCACCAGCATCATTTTCTTTAAAGCAGGTATCTGTCTATGTTTTCATAATGGCGTACCCTAGGTCATTCTTTCTTAGGACTAGGGTATTTTGTTTTGAACTCAGAACAAAGAATAGTTACCATCTTATAATTTAGGAGGGTGGGAGTCATGGTGGCCATTTTCACTTAATATGCCTAACCTGCAGATTAAGTCTGAAAGTTTAACACAATTTTTAATGTGACAGGTGAACTTATTCCAATAGCTATTATTTGTTCTGAATTTCAAATAAGTGTAACACAGTAAAATTCATTTAACATAAACATAGTATCATAATTTACTATGGTTTAGACGCTATCCCACATCTTATAGTGCTACAGAATCAATGTTATGAACCACTGCTCAAAATAGAATATCAATTGATAGAATGTTAAAAAAAAATAATTTTTTGTTATGCATACATACTACCAACCTCTTCCCCTATTTTAAACCCAGCGTTCTTATGAAGAAATTAATTACTTAATGTTACATTGGCACATGTAAAATAATCTAAAATGGCTATCAAGCAATGATAGCACTAGTAGCGGACTTTCTTTTTACTACATGGACATCAGAGTTACATTCCATTTCGTCATTCATTTTTTGAACGTATTATTTGAAACAATTGCACAAAGAAGCAATACTCTCATGAGAAACTATCTAATATATGTATTTTTAAGATTTTATTTTTAAGTAATTTCTACACCCAACTATGGGGCTCGAACTTACAACCCTGAGATCAAAAGCCACATGCTCTACCAACTGAGCCAGCCAGGCCTCCAGTACCTAATAATAATTACTGCATATTGTTAGCACAGAACATCTAATATTTACTTCTATCTATTAATTATTAACTTACTATATTATTTTTATAGTAAAATAGGTGGCATAACGCGTGGTTATGATATTTCTTACAGATTGCAGAGGATGTATTATGTTCTCTTTTAAGGATAAGCAAAGAAAATATTTACCCTCATTTCTGGTTCTATCCGTAAACAGTAAGGTTGATTCTGATACTGCTGAATTTCTCCAGTAATTTCAGCTACTTTCCTCCTCTTACTGAAATTGATTAAATCTTTCCCTTTCTTTTTTAAAAAATCATTATTCCCTTCTTCAGTTTTCAGAATATTTGTTAAATATATTCCTAGTAAAAAAAAGTATTTGAAGTTATAAAATTTGTTACTTAATCAACCATTTGAAAAAACAACTGTTCTAATAAAGTTGAAAGACATCCTATAATCCAGCAATTCTACCCCTAAAATGTTAAGTCTCTGATAGGCGTATTAATCAATTTTACATTAGGAATTTTTTTAACATGGGAAGAATTAAAAATAAAAAGAAAATTAGGGTTTAGAAAAGGCTTAATTTCTTTCTTAGACTAATAGCCTAAAATAAAAGGATTCATTCACAAAGTCTAAATTATAAGTGTTATATATGTTCTAACCATTTTAATATTTGATTATAAATATTTAATGCCAATGATCTTAAATAATGATCAATAAATAAATTTTAAGCCAATTCTGGTGATAAGACTACAGATTTATAAACTAATCCTCTGTTTTCCCAAAGCCCATAATTTAGATAGAAAAAGAATTATTCCTCACTCTGGGATAGTAAGAAAGTTTTTAGCTCCTTTTTCATACATAATTATGGGTTCATTTAAATCAGTAGCTCTCAATGGGGGGGACAATTTTCTCCTATAGGGGATATTTGGGATTGGCTAGAGATGTTTTTGGTTAACATAACTGGTTGTGTATGTGTGTGTATACACAGGCATACATGTTTGTTCAAAATTCCTATGTTGAAATCCTAATGCCCAATGTGATAGTATTAGGAGATGGGGTCTTCAGGAAGTGCTTAAATCATGAAGATGGAGCCCTAGTGAATGGGATTAGTGCTTTTATAGAAAGACTCTACAGAGCTCCTTACAACAACTCTATGAGATAATTTTTATAACCTTATGTTAAAGACAGGGAAGTAGAGACTTTAAGTTTTATTTATCAATATGAACAGCTACTATCTGAGATATGCTCAGTTATAAAAATTGGGACAATCTGCCTTTAAAGGCTGGTATCTCTTGGCTACAAAAAACTGTACCTAAAATGTAAGCATAAATCTATATTTAGTAACTTACCAAAAAAAGGCACACAAGGTGGATTGATTGACTTAAGTTTTACCAGATATTTTTTAAAGTGATCTTGACTTAATTCCACAGCTTCATCCAAAATTCTCCTTTTTCTTTCCTGCAATGCCTTTAAAATATATAAAGTGAATATAATTTGTTTTTTACAATTAAATCATATTTTATGAACACAGAGTTTGGAATTTTATAAAATTCTGCAAATATCTGAAAAATAACTTTTTAAATTAAGGATGTGTAGTATTTCTTTCTGTACTTGCCTGAAATGATTTATCTATAAACATAAAACTTTTTAGTTTTTTTGATGTCAATTAGATGATTAAGCAATAAAAAATTCTTCCCAAGACCTTATTAGTTATATTTCTGATTAGCCAGAGTTTCAAGTTATAGCTATAGGAGAGAAATGTCCCAAAGCATTCAAATATTTTTGTACTTTCTACTGAAAGGTCTTTTGGGGTTAAGGGTAAGATTTTGCTAAGGAGGAGAAGGGTGTGGGAGGGAGAGAAGAATTGAATGAAAATTTAGTAAAGCAAGTAAGCAGAGTCATTTCTTTTATATTTCATTATTACATTTGTTACAAATTAATTTATTTTTAACCTTGTAAGTACACACACACACACACACACACACACACACAGGGCAAACTTTATACTTGACAGAAACTGTTCAATGCATTTCCTTTAACTTAAGGAAAAAGCAAAGGTGACTGCATTGTTAACTTTTATTCAGTACTATACAGAAGTCCTAACTAGCATGAACAAAAAAAATAAAGTTCTAGAAAATGAAAAGAAAAATTGTCAGTATTCACAGAGGAAATAACTGTCTGTGAAGAAATAAATCTACATATAGAGTATTAATCAGAGAATTTAGCAAAGTTTCTGGATATAAAACTAATAGGCAAAAATCAATTGCATTTTTAGATATCATCAATAAAGAAAACAAGATATTAAAAAATATTCTAATATAAATCTAACAAAAAGGTATGAGATCTTCATGAAGAAAACCATAAAACTTTATTAAATGAATCAATAAATGGAGAGATACACATGATCATGGTTTGGAAAACTCACTGTAAAATTGTCAGTTCTTCATCAATTGAACCAACTGCAATTTATATAACCAATGCAATTCCCATCAAACTGTCAATAAATGTATGGAAGCAACTGGCTAGCCAGCCATATGGAACAAAACATGAAATTTAACTTCAACCTCACTCCATACTGAAAACTTATTTCCAGCTATGGCGGCGTACCTGGGTGGCTCAGTCAGTTGGGCGTCCAACTTTGGCTCAAGTCATGATCTCACTGCTGGTGGGTTTGAGCCCCACAAGGGGCTCTATGCTGACAGCTCAGAGCCTGGAGCTTGCTTCTATGTCTCCCTCTATCTCTTCCCCTTCCCCACTCAGGCTCTCTCTTTCTCTCTCTCTCTCTCTCCCCCCCCCCCCCCCCGCCAAATAAATAAACATTTTAAAAAATGTAATAAAAACTTATCTTCAGCTGGATTAAGGACTTAATGTGAAAGACAAAACATTAACATATTAGAGGAAGATCAATTAAACAAGACACCCAAAAGCACAAATTATAAAAGACAAAATAAATAAATTTGACTACATTAAGAACTTTTTTCATCAAAATACATTTAAAAAAAGGTGAAAAGGGAAGATCTGACAAGAGATATTATCACACACTAACTGACAAAAGACTAAGTTCCAGTATATAAGAGAACTCATACAGATTCAAAAGAAAAACTCAACAATTAAAAAGTCAAAAAATTTCCATAAGAAGAAATACAAAGAACCAATAAATGTTTAAAAAGAGGTTCAAACTCATTAGAAATCAGGGGCTTATCAACCAAAACCACAAGACTAGAAAATGAAAAGGACTGACAATGTCAGTACTGGTGAGAATGTAAAACAACCAGAACTCACACATTTCTGGTGGGAGTATAAACTGGTACAATTACTTGGGAAAACAATTTGGCATTTTCTAGTATAGCTAATGATACCCATATCCTATCATCTAGTAGTTCTAGGTAAATAACAGAGAAATTTGTGCATGCATGCACTAGGATTTATTTAGAGAATGTTCATGGCACCATAACTGATAATAGCCTCACACTGGAAACATGCAAATGGCCATTAACTAATGAATAAATAAATAAAGTTTGGTAAATTTATTCTTATAATATGATACAGCTATGAAAAAGAATGAACTATAGCAGCAAGAAACAACCTGGATGAATTTTTTTTTTAAGTTTATTTATTTGGACAGAGAGAAAAAGAGAGCGTGAGCAGGGTAGGGGCAGAGAGAGAGGGAGAGAAAGAATCCCAAGCAGGTTCCACGCTATCAACACAGAGCCTGATGCGGGGCTCTATCTCACGAACCGTGAGATCTTGACCTGAGCCAAGATCAAGAGTTGGATGCATAAATGACTGTGCCACTCAGGTGCCCCAATCTGGATGAATTTTAGGAAGATAATGTTGCATAAAAAAAGCATTTGAAAAACTATATTCATATATAATTAAGAAATATGCAAAATGAAATAGTACATTGTTTAGAGATACAAATAATAAAACTATAGGAAAATAATAAGCAACAAAATTCAGAATGGTAATTGGCTCTGAACGGATGAAAAAGGAGATGGAATTGGGAGTTCTTAAATTGGATACCAGGTATACAGGTGTTGTTTGTATTTTTATTCTTTCGGCTTTAGACATATTTTATAAATATTGTTCTATACCTAATATTAAGAGACTAAAACTTAAACCTCTCAAAATAAATACATTACACTTTAGAGTTTTTCAAAGTCAGAATTAAAATTATTAATCTATTAAATAGATTAATATTTGGCAATAATCAACTGTTAATATCCTTCATATATGAAAAATTCATACAAATAAATAAAATGCAAACACCCAAATAGAAAAATACATACACGAAAGCAGTTTGCCTTCCACTCCCCTCTAATCATAACCAACTGAAAGAACCAATGTTAAGAAACGAGTATGTATCTTTCCATACTCTTCTCAATGCTCATGCAATTCCATTAACATGTTTAGGGTTTGCTCTGTTTTGTTACATAAAAATGAAATCGTATAATACTCATTGTTCTAAAGTTTTTCCCCTGTAATATTACAAATATTATTTTAAGACAATACACAGATCCTACTCACTTTTTTTTCTAGAGCTGAATAGTATTCTACACTGTTGGTGTAGAACAATGTATTCAAGTCATTCTATTTATGGACATACAGGTTGTTTCTACTACTAGTAGTACTACTACTACTAGTGGTTTTCTGCTACTACAATTAACGCTGCAGAAACTACATCTTTGTACATTAACCGTACAGTCTGGCACTTTTATTTCTGGATCCAAGAGTATGTGTTTTGTAACATATACTTTCTGTATCTTCTGAATTTTCTATAACAAACACTAAACATGTACTCTTATATATAATTAAAAAAACCAAATTTTAAGTTTTAGAAAGACTTCTCTCCACGTTCCTCTTTCTTTGACTGTATACATTAAACTAAAGGTAATTGAAGTAATTTGTATACTTATACTGAAAATGCTTGTCATTTATTTGAAACAATTGATGTGTCACTGGAAAAATCCGTTTGGAACTTCATTACATTTAAGCAGCATATTAAACAGAGTCTCAAGTCTCACATTCCTTGAAGAATCCTAGGCTTACCAGTGTATACTGATATATTTAAGGGAATAAGATGATTTATAAAGGATTCATTCAAAACTACTGGTGGTAGAAGCAGTGTCTTTTACATCAATTGTATCTCCCCCCCAAAAAAGATAAAATATTTAAGCCTAAAACTTACCTCAAAAGTATGGTCTAGTCTGTACACTGACACTGAATTTACTGCACTGACTATCTCCAGTACACCATTGAAATTATTCAAATCTTGAAAAACTTGCAGAATTTCTATAATTCTACTTAGTACTGCCACCCGTTCCTCAAAATTTTCTGCTTCCACAATGCACCTAACCAAAAAAATAAAAATAAAAAAAATCATGGCTTAAAATGCAATTATGCAATTTCCTCGCCTCATGTAGAAAAGAAGAAATGTATTTTTAGCCAGAATTTAAGCTTATAGATGACTTCTATTATGATTATTAAGAAGTAATAAGACAGAATAAGTAAACACTCACTTTTCAAACCAGAGGGTGAGATTTGTGGTATGGCGAATCATTTTTAATAAATTTGGAGAATTTATTTCTTTATCTTCTTTGGTCCACACACTCCCTACAAGTTCAGAAGGCTGGACTTTCCTGTGGAACCAAAAATCAATCCAACTTAACTTACAAATGATTAGTATCAAAATTATTTAAAGATCTCCTAAAACTTAGTAAGGAAAAGACAACCCAAAAGATAGATGGACAAACATATAAACAGGTTTAAATCACAGAGGACTGGACCCAAATAGTCACATAAACATGAAAAAATATTTTATCTCTTATTCAGGGAGAAGAACATTAAACTACAACAAAATGCCATTTCACTCCTGTCTAACAAAAGTCTAATGATACCAAATGGGTAAAGATGTGAAAAAAACAGCACCTTTCCAACACTAATGTGCAAGTGAAAACTATAACAATCACCTTGTAAATAAATTTAGCAATTTCTCAAAATACTGAAGATATACATATTCAATTATCCCACAGTTCTATCTAGGTATATATTCTAGATACACCAGGTTATAAGAAAACATGAATAAGAATATTCAGTGAAGCAGTCATTATTTCCAAGAGTGAAAAATCACAAACAACCTAGAGGTTCATCATCAAGAGACTAGATAAATTATGGAGCATTCATATAATGGAATATCACACAGTAATTAGAATAAGCAAACTAGAGCTATATTCACCAACTTGAATACCAGAAACAATTTAAGTGCAAAATATGTTGCAGAATGATACATAAGTATAAACTATTTTAAATCTGCAAAATATTATATACTGTTGATCAATGTGTGTATGTATATAAATTATAAAGACATACATAAGAACAATAAACACCAAATAAAGGATAGTGGTTATTGGGAGAAAGAAGAGGAATGGATTGAGAGGAATTAGTGTAAGCATTTCATTTTTGTAATGCTTTCGTTGTTCATGAGCTCTCCTTATGTAATTTTCTACATTTTTTAAATACATTTTTTACTTCATTAAAAAACCGGACATAAAAGCAGATTAAATCATCGTATACAGTCAGTCAGGATTACATATTTAAAAAATTGACCAGTGGCATACCCAACAATGTCCTACAGACATGGCTATTAATTAATTAAAAAAAGGTTTTTAATCAGTAGATTCAAGTATACATGGATACTTGCTAACAGTTTTTAAAATAAGTTTTCTTATGTGGTTCTATTATTTCACCAGAAATTCAGTTTACAGTGTCATCGTTTTACATGTTAGTCTTAATCCATAATACACATATCACTTAACAAACCTATTTTCTGTGTTCTGAAGGCAGGTCCACATAGAGCTAAGTGTTTTTGTTTTGTTTCTGATGTCCACTCATGTAACAGTTACTTTATGAGGAAAAACTTGATACAGTACTATTTGCTTTTTAATCTCATGTAACAAGTCCCTCATTCCTACCTTTACAAAAGCAAAAAACAACCTGAACTCCAAATTACTTAAAATACAACACAACACTCTGAATCAGATGTTGACAACTTCTGATGTGTGTGCTAAATTCTGAATGGCACAGCCAGGGTGAACCAGAAGCCCAATTCTAAAGAAGGAAAAGTTTTTATCTCTGCTGCCTTCCTACATTCTCCATTAGCACTAAATGTTGTATATTCTTGCTTTTCCCTTTAAAAAAAAATGGCTGCCAACAGGATAACTTCTTAAAGGTATTTGTATTTTGGAAGGGATTCCTAAATGCAGAAAAGTTTTTGATGGAATGATAGTGGTGGGAGGTCATTTTTTGACAGAGTTGGGGGAGGATGCAGTTACCTGCAAGGCCTGTACTCTTCATAGGAGCCTGGGTTGTAAATGAAAGAAGAAAGCTTAAATTAGGAAGAAGACAGAATAGGGCTAATGTAATGGGAAAGGGACAGTGGTTTAAAAAAAGATGGTAGAGGAAGAAGCTGATAAAAGCAAGCTGAAAGGAGAGAAGACTATAGTTAGAAGCTGCTTGAATTAGTAATTTTGAAATAAGAATGATTTGGAGTGATAACAAGATATGGAATATGACCACGAGAGGTGTTTTGATTTGGAGTGGAGAATGACATTGGAAGTGATGAAACCATGAAACTGTAAAGGTTAGGCTGTGAATGGGTGATCTGCATGGATACAGGGTAATGGCAGGAAGTGTTGTACAAGTAAAGACATGATGGGATACAGATCAAAGTAAACAGCCAAGCACATTTCTAACGAATTTCACAAATGAAAGAAAGTGGTTCAGAAGTTTTAAGCATGGGTCATCATCACACTTAATAACTTTTCTTTAAAGTAAATATGAATTTTTAACTTAAATAGAGGGGCAGAGGGAGGACAGAGGATCTGAAGTGGGCTCTGTGTTGACAGCAGAGCCCAACATGGGGCTCGAACTCACAAGCTGTGCGTGAGATCATAACCTGAGCTGAAGTCAGATGTTTAACCAACTGAACCACCCAGATGCCCCTTAAGTTAATACTGACTTCAAACAGCTGAAATACTTAAGACTCCTTTCAAAAAATAATGGAATCTTTATTCTTCTAAAAATTTTGTTATTCAATTGCCTAGCAAACCTAACTCAAACTCCAAATTAAAATTTTGATTATGTAGAACCTGAAAAAAGAAAATAAAGCTTGTCTCACTCAATATTCTATTTACTCAGCTGCCTTTAAGAGTCTACCAATCCATACTGACTGATTTAGTTGAACCAACTCCAACTAAAGCAATCTGAGAAAGTATCAGGAGCAGAAGCTGGGTGACTGCCTTGAAAGTGTTGCTATTCTGCTGCATAGTTTCTCTCCACCACTACTCTAGTGAAGGATTTCTAGGACCTACTCTAGGCCTAAACAGCAATATAAGACTTTTATCTATAGAAAAAAATTGTAGTTAAAAACTGTGCTGTGAGCTTTCTTCCAAGCCCACAAGAAGACATGAGGCATTTTTTAAAAAAAATTTCTTTTAATCTTTATTTATTTTTGAGAGAGAGACAGAGTGTGAGCAGGGGAGGGGCAGAGAGAGAGGGAGACACAGAATCCAAAGCAGGCTTCAGGCCCTGAGCCATGAGCACAGAGCCTGACGCGGGGCTCGAACCCATGAACCGTGAGATCATGACCTAAGCCGAAGTCGGATGCTCAACCAACTGAGCCACCCAGGCACCCCGACATGAGGCATTTTTAAGCATTCATAAATAATTTGCAAAATGTTCTGAAAACAGACAGAGGTATGTTTAAGATTCTTGAAAACAGCAGCAAATGAACATTAATTGTTTACCTGTAGAGATCAGATTCCAAAAGTGTCAGCTGACGTGCAATTTCTATTGGATGAAGTGTCATAAGATCAAATGTTTCAAACTGTCCTGGTCTGCTAATATGCCATTCAATTGGTGGAGGTGGACTCTCAAAGGTAATATTATGGCTTATTCCATTTGCCTGAGCTTGTTTCTTCCTCTTGATGATCTTAGCAATTGACTCTACCCACTTCTTCATAGCTTTCCCTATGTTTGTGTTGCAGAGTACAAATAAAAAAATACCTTTTACTTGACAGACTGACTGCAAATCTTTGTATAATCTCTGATCTTCACCCAGCTTCAATAATTATCAACTCATGGCCAATTTTGGTTTCATCTAACCCCACTCATGCCCTCCCTCCACCCCCCATGTTATTGTGAAACAAGTATATCATATTATTTCATTTGTATTTAAGTATGTATCTAAAAAATTAAACACTTTTTTTAAATGACCACAATACCATTATCATATATAAAAATGACAATAACTTAATATCATCAAATCTAATTAGTGCTCAGATTTCCCTGATTCTCTCATAAATGCTTTCTAATAGTTGGTTTCTTTGAAATAGGGTTTTAACATGAACTATAAATTGCACTGAGTCAGTGTCTCAAATCTCTTTTCATCAATCTACAGTCTCTCCTTTTCTCTCTCATTTTTGCTTGCAATTCACTTGTTAAAATGGAATCATCTGCCTTGTGGTATTTCCCAAGTCTGAATTTTTCCAATTGTTTTTGTGGTATCTCTGTTCCCTTTTTTTTCTGTAAATCATACACACAGAGATGTGATATGATATAGGATCAATTTTTTGACATGAATACTTGCACGAATAGTTCCAACAGCCAGCATATAATGTCCAGTTACTTCTCTTGTTACAATATTATTAGGGAGTTGAAAAATAGTAATATTCTAATTCTATCATTCCTTCTCTGTTTATTAGTTAAAATATTTTTATAAAAAGAAACTTTCCCTCATCACTATTTGGTTATGCTGTGGTATAACTTACTTCAGAAAGGCCTTACGACATCAACTTTAGACATTAACATAACCCTTTATTTGCTTTATTCTAATACATATATGTATTTTATTTTTTTTATTTTAGAGAGAGAGAAAGAGTGAGTGTGAGTGGGGGAGAGGGACAGAGGGAGAGAGAGACAATCTTAAGCAGGTTGCACACTTAATGCAGAGCCCAACACTGGACTGGATCCCATGACCCTGGGATCATGACCCGAGCCAAAATAAAAAGTCAGATGCTCAATCCACTGAGCCACCCAGGTGCCCCTACATATATGTATTTTAGGAGTTTCTTAGATCATATATAATTTAGTGTCCTCATTAAGAAAATAATATAAAAAAATTAATTTACTACCAAAAACAAGTATCAAGGCACACATGATGATAATGTATCTTAAACATCTCAAAGCTGAAACAAAGGAATCACAGTCTCTATTTTAAATAAAATCCCCCTTAAGTAAAAACAAGCAGGAGAGAAGTTAGGTTTAAACTATTCTTAATTAATGCCTTATACTGTTAGATAAATGATCTTGATTCAATAATATACATTTGCTTAAATGTTCATGGTGCAGAATTTAATTTCATGGGCTGTGCTCTGAAACTTCAGATAGGAAAGTCCTATCTTTCACGTGCTAAAAATATACAAAGACTTTTCCAGAAGAAGTAAATATCACTTTGAAAAGCTGTTAACCATTCAAAACTAAAGAATAAGATTAAGGAGAACACGAAAATAGATAAAATTAGTTGAAAGAATGGAAACCTTGAGATAAAATTTTAAATGTTTATTAAAGAAGACTTATAACTTCTTTTAAAGAAAGATTCTCCTAAAAAACTTGAAAAGGTAAGGTTCTCAGACTTCCAGTGGCTCTAACATGTGAGTTCCTTAGAGTCTATAAACCATACCAAATGTTATTTCAACTGTTAAAATACATAAAATAGTTTAGCTTATTTAAAAGTCAAATTTAAAAATCAACTCATGTGCAACATAAGATTCAATCAAACCTTTAAATAATATACCTCTTACACTTGAAATGAAGGATTCTAGTCTCTCAAGCAACTCCAAATCTCTTTCAAAGTCATAAAAATGATGTTCAACCCAGTGCCGAAACACATTTAAAATCCTAAAAAAAAATGGAAAGAAACACATTTTAGCAAAACCTAAGCTTCTTCTACTTCTCTAATATCATAGTGACAACTTTATATACAAAGGCCAATATAACACTCAGAGTCTCTATTTTGTATTTAGTTAAAACCTTAAGTACTTCAATGATGTGAAAACCGGTCTCAAGACTAATTTATTGTTTTAAAATTATACTTTAAAAATATTTATAAGCATAAAAATTGAAGTTTCCATATTTAACCACCCCTTTATGCTTAGGAAAAGTAACTTTTCTTTATAGATATGTAGAAAATTCATCTTCTGTACAGTACAAACACTATTTTAAATTCTTAAATTGAAAAGGATTTTTTTTAAAGATCTAAATTGATATATTTTTCACATAAAATGGCAAATCAAATAAGATTAGTGTATTTGTTTCTAAACTCAAGTGCTATCATCAGACTTCTGTTATCTACAGTTATGCCCACATTTCCTTATTTTATGTCAAGATAAAAATATTTCTGACAGAGCTGTTTTGTTTTGTAGTACCTCAAAAATGACTCTTACAACCTTGCAAACAGAGATTTAATCTATCTGTATAAATATAACATTATATATAACAAATATAACACTACATAATGATAGTGTAAATTAATTACTTTAGAATTTTTTCTTCATTATTTTAAAAAATGACCATTTGTAGGTTAGCTTCCCTCCCCCCCCAACCCCACCTGACTTTAGTTTTTCTCCCAGGCTAAGAAAAAACTTTAAATTCCCAATCTCTGTCATGTTATCTATAATTAAACAATCTTAAGTTACTGTGTGCCTGGTAGACTCGGTGGCTTAGAAAATATTTCAAAGAAACAAAACTGTTAACTTCTAGTTCACACTTAGGTCAATCTGTTGCCAATTTCTGTCCTTCATAATTTCTACAGCAGCTAATGTAATTTTAAAATTAGTATCATGTACAGGAAAAAAAATCTCATAATTAGACTTCATCAAAATTAAAAACTTCCATTGACCAAAAGACATTATTAAGAAAATGTAAACAGATGGGGCACCTGGGTGGCTCACTCAGTTAAGCGTCTGACTTCCAATTGGGTCATGATCTCACAGCTCGTGAGTTCGAGCCCTGCATCAGGCTCTGTGCTGAAAGCTTAGAGCCTGGAGCCTGCTTCAGATTCTGTATCTCCCTCTCTGTCTGCCCCTCCCCCACTAGTGCTCTGTCTTTCAAATATAAATAAATGTAAAAAAAAATTAAAAAAAAGAAAAATGCAAATTAAAACTACAAAGACATACCACTATACCCCACCAGTTCAGCTAAAATATAAAGACTGACATAACTAAATGTTGGTGAGGATATGGAGCAACTGGAACTCTCATACATTGGTGGTAAGAGTGTAATAAAGAACAATCACTTTGGGGAAAGATTCGGCAGTTTCTTTTAAAACCAAAAATATAAATACTCTACAAAGCTAGCCACTCCACTCTGAGTTATTTACCCAAGACATATGAAAAAATATATTCACAAAAGATTTATAAAATAAAGTTCATAGCAGCTTTATTCATAGTAATAAAAAACTGAAAAGAACCCAGGTGTCCTTCAGTGGGAAAAAAATTGTGGTATATTCATATTGCTACCTTAGCAATAAAACAGAAGAAACTACTGACACAAGCAAAAACATGCTCAGAAGCATGATGAGTGAAAAATGTCAGACACAAAAGAGTACATAAGAATCCGTTTATATGAAATTCTAAAACAGGTAAAACCAATCTGTGGAGGAAGATGAATAGTGCTTTGGGCAATGAGGACAAAAATTGATTAGAATGGGCATGAGGAAACTTTCTGAGGTGATGGGAACATTTATATCTTGAAAGGAGTTTGGATTATAGAGATGTATGTATTTGTTAAAATTCAACCAAAGTACATTTAAGATGTGATTGTTTTGGGGCTACTGGGGGGCAACTGGTTGAGCAACCAACTCGATTTTGACTCAGGTCTGAATCTTAGCTTATGAAATCAAGCCCCACATCAGGCTCTGTGCTGACAGCTCAGAGCCTGCTTGGGATTCTCTCTCCTCTTCTCTCCTACCCCTCTTCCACTCATGTGTGTGCATATGTATGCACATGTACTCACTCTCTAAATAAACTTAAAAAAAAGATGCAAAAGTACAATAAACAAATAATGCACTTTTAATGATATACAAATTGAAGTATTTAAGAAGTGTACTTTGAAATACATCCCCTAAATTTGACGATTAATGGACCAAGAGAAGAATAAATATATATGTGATAAGATAAATGTAACAAAATTAACAGTAGATCTAGGTGGTGGATGTATGAACTCTCACTGTAAAATTCTCTCAAATTTCCTATGTTAAAAATTTTGCAATACAACAATAGAAATGTTACAATCGTTATAAAAATTACCATCATTGCTAAAAATCCTTTAATGTTTGTAGGACTGTTTTAAAAACTTGGCTTGTATTTCAAGGCCATCTTGAATTCCACCCCATTCATTCCATATAGTTAATACCATCTACTACTTCTTGCAATACATTGTCTTCATTTCTGTTGAGTCAGTTTCCTTACTTATTTTGTCTGCACACCATTCTCACTTTTGTCTTCTTGCCTTTGTTCATACTATTTCCCAGGACCTTGAATACCTATGGCCATTTTCTGCCTACCTAAATCCTATACACCCTTTAGGGGCACTCAGATTTACCTCTTCCAAGATGGCTTCCCCTAGCTAATCTTAGCTATTGCTCAAATTATATAGGGATATATTTTTTAAAGCCACTTAAACATTTAAAATAGAATACATAACTATTATTACCGAACACAGAGCTCAAATTCACAACCCCAAAATCAAGAGTCGCATGCTCTGACTGAGCCAGCCAGGTACCCCTTAAATTTTTTAAAGTTTTGGCTGAGAGTCATGTAGCTGGGAACTCTATCATTTCTCTGAAACTACATTCATTTGTGGCAATTATCCTGGAAAATAAATCATATACTCAGTTCCAAAGTTGTAATTTATTAGTTAGCAATAATCAAGGAATCTTAATATTTACAAAGAAAAAAATATTTAGATCATGTACAATTAGGGATTGTAAAGAAAGCTAGTCAAAGGAGCTTCCAATTTCCAATCTCAGTGGTATAAAAAACGAACACGGGCTTAAGAAGTCAGAATGGAGTCTGAAACCTGTCCTGCTGTTCTCTTTATATGACCTATCTCAAATTACTTTATCTTGCTAAGTTTCAATTTCCTCATATAAGTTTCAATTTCTTTCATATATAAAGTAGTAACTGTGTTATGAGGATGAGATAAAAACGATAAGGCATTTAGGTACACAGAGAGTACCTAACAGCTAGCAGCTGCTATTATCAATTAACATTTTTAGAAATTGCTGAAATGATTTTTTAGATGAAGTAATAAATGTCTGTTTTGTGTGAGAATAATGGGGAAAGAGCTATAGATTCCATAAATATCATAAACTATAAAATAGCCCAGAATCACTAGATGATTACAAAGGAGGAGGAGCAAAGTTGACAGTAGGCACACTCACATAAAATTTTATAATTTTTACTTAATAGGTATCCTGGTATGTTAACTGTATATTGAAAATTGAACAGCACATAAAAAATAAAATACTCAGGCCAAACCTAAGTTGTACTGGTTGGACATATTCCTTGCGAAACCTTTTAAGGTCTGCACTGATTGGCTGTTCGCCTTTCTCTACTGCCAATTTATCTGCTTCAGTAGGTTCTGGCTCTGGAATTTCAAATCTAAGAAAAAAAAGAAGCAAAATGAGAGAAATTTTTTGTTTCATATACAAACGAAAAGGATTTAAAATACAACAGAAAAAATATTGTATTTAAGCAACTTTCTTTCCTATCATTTATGTGAAAAGTGCAATTACTGATAAACTTTCCCCGAAGTATTACATACTGTAAGAAATTGTTCTTTAGCTACACAGTAGGAAGGTTTAATATTCTTACTTTTATCAAAACAAGTTTGATAACTAGCACTGATCAATACAGAAAAGGTCAATTAAAAAGATCAAGCTATATAAAAATAATCTGTAAGGAGAAAAACTTTCTTAAATGATGTAACAGAATTGTTAATCTAATAATCTGTCCTTAATATTTATTTTGTTAAAATTAAAGTAGACATAAACTTCCTTAAATGACTATACATACAAGAGAAGGCCCAAACTGAATTTTAAACAATATTTGAAGAACACACTTAAGTGGATAAGGTAACAATCAAAGCTAAAACAAATAAAAGGAAACCTTGCCCAATCATAGGAAATATAGCTAAAATAGGAGTCTAAGAAATGTGCTTTCCTTATTTTGGACATGGAAATACAACTAACTAGATCTTCATAGCACATTACACTGATTCAGTCTGGTAAACTTAGTTTCACAGTACAACATAATGATACAGGTGAAGATGTAATTCTGGTATATTAGGTTTTTATATGTGAAACAAAAATTATTTTGGAGCCCAGACACTATCTAAAGAGGAAAAATTCAATCCAAAACTTAGAGTTTTTAAAAAACTAATCATAATGAAGGAACTGTTAATTTTTTTACATATAATAAGACTTTAATTATGTTTTTAATAAGAATATTTATCTTTTGGAAAATGAAAATGAAAATATTTACAGATGAAATATGTTGCGTAGGATTTACTCCTAAATAATCCTGAGTTAGAGTATTGAAGTCAGTAGGGAAAGAGATGAAAAATGGGTTGATAATTACTGAAGCTGGATGATGAATAAATGGGGTTTACTGTACTCTTCCATTTACTCTTTTATATGGTTTGAAATTTTCTTTAGTAAAAAGTCTATTTTAAAGTGACAAGTAAAAAAGTCTCTTTTAAGGAAGTTTTTATTGCACCCCCAAAACTCATTTAAATACATACTCAAAATTGGGTCTTTTTGATTACCACTATAAATATTGCTATGATCTGAAGAGATATTTTTTATAAAAGATATTTCAATGAGCACATTGTTTGAAGAGAACAGTAATACTACTAATTTAATGCCAAATATATTATGTTCAAAAACTAGGTGAGCACATACTAGGTCCCCATCACTTTGCAAGGAACAAAGTAGTTAACTTTTTATAAAGTGTTAAGTAAAATAAATATTTTTCTTACCGTTCAATCAGTAAGCTTAGTAATTCCTGTGGTTTACAAAATGAACGGTATGTAGTAAGAAAAGTACGGACAAAATTGGGATCTGAAAAGATAAAGAGTATAAAATGGGACGTATGTTCAATTTATTCAGTTTCATTAATTCAAAGTAGCATATTTTGGAGGACTTCCTTTTTTTTCCAATATTAATTTATTTTTGAGAGAGAGAGAGAGAGAGAGAGAGAGTGAGAGTGAGAGTGCACGCGTGAGAGCAGGAGAGGGGCAGAGACAGAGAGGGAGATACAGAATCTGAAACAGGTTCCAGGCTCTGAGGTGTCAGCAAAGAGCCTAATGTAGGGCTTGAACTCTGAACAATAAGATCGTGACCTCAGCAGAAGTCAGAAGCTTAACCTACTGAGCCACCCAGGTGCCCCTTTTCCTTTTTCTTTTTATTCTGGTTCCTCCCACCATGGTCTTCCTGCCAATTATGGGATTTATTTATTTTTAATTAAAAACAATTTTTAATGTTTATTATTTTTGAGGGACAGAGAGAGACAGAACACGAGCAGGGGAGGGGCAGAAAGAGAGGGAAACACAGAATCCACAGCAGGCTCCAGGCTCTGTCTGAACAGAGCCCGATGCAGGGCTCAAAACCCACAAACCGTAAGATCGTGACCTCAGCCAAAGTTGGATACTTAACCAACTGAGCCCCCCAGGCACCCCATGGTATTTCTTGATAAATGAGGACTGTTTTCCAATTTAAGAGTCATACAATTTTTATGAATATTTAATAATTAATGAAGTCAACAATATTATACATATATATTTTTAAGTTTATTTTCAGACAGAGAGAGAGAGAGAGAGAGAGAGAAAGAGAGAGCACAGTGGGGGATGGGCAGAGAGAGAGAGGGAAAGAGAGAAAATCCCAAGCAGGCTCCGCACTGTCAGTGCAGAGCCCGACATGGGGCTCAAACCCATGAACCGTGAGATCATGACCTGAGCCAAGTCAGACGCTTCACCAACTAAGCCACCCCATGTGCACCAACAATACTGTATTTTAGAGACATTTAATTAGTTATTTATTCCCTTTGATCCTATGGAATTCTTTTTATATTTTAGAAGCAATCCCTTTTTTTCCATGCCTCAAGCATTTTTTTCTTTTTGCTTCAAGTTTTTTAAAAAAATTCTAGTTAGTTAACATACAGGGTAATATTGGCTTCAGGAGTAGAATTTAGTGATTCATCACTTATGTACAAAAACTGGTGCTCATCACAAGCGGCAAACTTTTTTTTTAAGTTTGTTTATTTATTTATTTGGAGAGAGACAGCACAAGCAGGGAAGGAACAGAGAGGCGGGGCGGGGGGGGGGGCGGCGGGGGAGAGAGAATCCCAAGCAGGCCCTGTTCTGTCAGCACACAGCCAGATGTGGGGCTCGAACTCACAAACTGTGAGATCATGACCTGAGTCAAAATCAAGAGTCAGACGCTTAACAGACTGAGCCACTCAGGTGCCCCAAAACGGCACAACCCAGGTAAGTAAGCATTTGTAATGAGTTTCACATACCTGCATACATATGATATGTTAACCTTTCAATTAATTTCACCACAGTTCCTCCTTTAATGATGGGAATTCCACTTCTACTTTGCAAGTTGTCTTCAAAAACAATGTTTTCCTCAGAGTCTTTTACCACAAAACGATACACTTCAGGACTTGGTAATCTCAATGGCTGCTCATTTTCTTCTTTCAGTAACACTGAATCTAGCATTCGATCTAGTGTACTACGGTAGTGAAGAGAAATAAGTGCGGCCATCCAATTATTTTTCTCTTCAGCAGACTTAGCAGCAAATATTATGCTGTTTTCATCTTTGGATACTATTTCAAAAGCATGTTTACATTCACAGGTATCTTCTTTATCACATATTTGTATTTTCCTCATGACAAATTTTTCTTTTAATCTGTATTCTGCACTACTGTAACCTGGAAGGCGTGACTGGCTATGATTGGGCTTACAGCTAATCATTAAGCCATCAAAGAGAAAAATATGCCGTTCATGTTTAGCACCAATTCGTGTCAATGGACCTTCCATAATGAATTCATTACAACACTGTCCAATATCTTTGCCTTCCCATCCATCTATGTTTTTCTGAATTTCATTCATTTTTTTAATAGCCAGATGCTTGCTTCTTAAGTGACGATTATAAAAAGGGCAAATAGGATCCCTAAAAAAAAAAAAAAGATAAATTTAGCTTTTTCAATGACTAAGCAATCCAAATTTCTTTAAGCTACCTCAAATCAAGTGATAAAAATATTAAATAATCAAACACTAGATTTTGCACTCAGCATTACTTCCTCCTACTAACTTTGCCACAACAGACACATGCCTCAATTTCATTATTGTGAAAGAAAAGTACTACAGAAACTATATTTCATTCCAAATGCCATAAGAACTAAAGTTACAAAGAATCCTAAATTTCTTCTATAACATACAAAAGTGACTATATTTAATAAAATTTTAAAAGATATACTATCTCAACAATATGACAATACCAATTAAATTTTTTTTTTTAATTTTAGAGAGAGACAGGGAGAGAGAGTTTGAGTGGGGACAGAAGGTGGGGGAGAGAGGGAGAGAGAGAGCGAGAGAATCTCAAACAGGTTCCATACCCAGTGCAGAGCCCATCACAGGGCTTGATTCCAGGACCCTGAGACCATGACCTGAGCCAAAATCAAGAGCCGGACGCTCAAGTGACTGAGGCACCCAGGCGCTCCTGACAATGCCAATTTTAAACTCAAAGACCAAAAGAAAAATGTAAAACAAAAGTATAACTTTCAAGAATGCAATTATCACTATGAATAAGACTTCTTTTAAAAAATTAGGCATCAGATCTATAAATGAAGTATGCAGAAGCATTCATATTTTCAACAGTTTGGAATTACCCAGGTCGGCGTCTAGGTGAATACTGCTTGTAAATTCGGTCCATACTACCTTGGAGATTCATAAGAGCAGTAATAGCTTGGTTCAAACATTCTCTGTCTTCCTGCTCTTCACTACATGCTTTCAATTGCTAAAAAAAACAAACAAATATTAAACCTGCATTGTTCAATTCTTTCTTTTCTTATAGTTAGAGGAAAGAGCAACAAAAATTATTAACTCTAAATGAATTTTAAATATGCTTAATATGCTTAATATATGCTTAATAAAACCAGTTATACTTTTATTTCATTACGTACCTGATCTCTCAAAACCAACTCTCTTTCTACATGCGTAAATATAACACACATATAAAGTACTACTGCCAGAGCAATCAGAAAAAGAAGCAAGTGTGAAAAACATTTGGACATTTTCCAGATACATAAAAATAGTTTGAAATATGCAAAACATGAAGCTTACAGGTTGCTTTTGTTAGTAACTATAAGATAACCACATAAGTTATTTCATATTCTTGAATGATTAAGTTCTTATGTTTCAGAAATGTCTAAAAGCTTGCATATCTTTGTTATATAACATAATCATGTATACAAAATTTAGCAACCCAATCCATCATAAACTTTTCTGCAAACAGCATCTTTGAGATTCAACTGGTATCTTTTACAACATAAAATTCAACCACTGTAGTAAATATCAAGAAACCATGAAAGCCAATATTCTATCTCATTAACACTTAGAAATAAGGTTTATAAATTTTTAACAACTCTGGCTTTATTGGACTTATCCAACATTTCTCTTGTATCTCACTCTCAAAATGAAAGAAAATTTACCTTGTAATAAATAATTCAGTTTGGATGATGATCCAATGTTTTTGGTTTTTTTTTTGAAGAAAGAGCACAAGCAGAGGAGACAGAGAGAGAGAGAGAGAGAGAGAGAAAAGGAGAGGGAGAGGGAGAGAGAGAGAGAGAGGGAGAGAGAGAGAATCCTAAGCAAGCTCCACACTCAGCATGGAGCCCGACATGGGGCTCAATCCCACAATCGTGGGATCATGAACTCAGCTGAAATCAAGAGTCAGACATTCACCTGACTGAGCCACCCAGGCACCCCTCCAACATTTCAATTTGTTTGACAAAAGAAGTCAAAGTGGAGCGTTATGTAAATATTATATACAGATTATATAGATACAAAAATACATTTATGCAAGAACAAATATGGAAAACTTATAATCACTTCTTTCAGAAAATTTTTAAAAATTTAAACCTATTTCATGATTTTAAACTACCTTACCAGAAATTTTGTGATAAATTTTCCTGATATTCCAAGAACAGTCTGAAAACCATTCAATAATGATCCCCCTTCCTCAGCAAGGAACTGAATAAATATTGTTTGAGTGCTAGGTCATTACCTTTTTTAAGTTTATTTATTTTTTAGTAATCTCTATACCCAACATGGGGCTCAAACTCATGACCCTGAGGTCAAGAGCTGCATGTTCTTCTGACTGAGCCAGCCAGGCTTTCCTAGGTCCATTACCTTTCATTTATATATCCTAAAAATTATTCTCCAGAGCACAGAACCATCTGTGGCATGTTTTGAGATACATGTAGAAGTCTTATTACCAAAAGATCAGCAATATAAATACTTGAAGAGACTATCATTAGAAATAAAGCCTTAATTTCTAGATTAAGAAATAAGAAATTGAGAGGATGAAAGTAAAAGAGGCAAAATACCAAAGAAATTGGAAAAGGATCAGGGCTTGGTCATTCGGACTTCTAAAGGTGAAACATTACTAGCCAAATCACTTATTTTGCTGCTTTAAAGATTTCTTGCAAAAAGATTCTTCTCAGCTCTACTCTAAAACATTTCCTTAGTAAATATGGGTATTGATGATATAAAATGCTTAATTACAGTTTTTTTCTTACTGCTTCTGTCAATCCAAATTTCAAATTATCTCTAACAATGACAGTCTACCAAAATGAGAGCTGCTCTTCTATTTAGGTGTATGAGGATACTATTTCTACAGTCTACTTAGTCTTCAGGCTGCTCAAACTCATCTATATAAATGGCCATGTCATTTCTAAATATCCATGTTATAATTAAAGGCTGTCAAGGAGCAGGAAAAAAAGGATATTTCAAGGATATTTCAGGGTATTTAAAGCATAGGATTTCCTAGTGATCAAAGTACATAAAGCAGTGGCTCTGTTTGCCATAATCTTAGTTCACCAATTTGCTAAACATTTCCTGAACCTTAATTAAGATCAGTGAGATTTAATAAACATCAAATAAATACCCAAGCTGTCTACAGACATTTGAAAGAATGTATTCTAAACATCTTACGGCAACACAGAAATTACCATACTGAACTACTTACAAATAAGCCAAGCTCTTTCACATCTCTATGGCTTTCTATAGGGTTTCTCTGCTCCTCCTTATCCACCTGGCAAATTAGCCTCTAGGACAGCTCAAATGCCTCTTCTCTATGAAACTCTTCCTTTTTCTCCCTCCTTATATTCTCTTAAAATAATATCAAATTTATAAAAAATTTATGAAAACAATACAAATAATTCCTGTATAATAGGAGTAACCAACTTTTAACATTTTGCTACATATGCTTCCTTATTCTGTGTGAGGGTATGTGCACCATTTTACCCCTGAACTATTTGAGAGTAGTGTGTGATGCTATCCTTTCAGTTCCTTGCTGAGGAAGGAAAACCGCTGCTAGTTTTGAGATGGTTTTTGGAATGCAAGGAAAACTTAAGAGATACACAAATTACTCTCAAATACTATCATTCCCCTTCATCCCTTTAATATGCCAGCAGTGCATCTTATAGCAAAGATACTCTTCTATGGTAGTGACTGGACTGACTTCAGGAGATGTAACATTCATGAAGTTCTATTATCTAATTTTGTGCATATCCAATTTTGTCAATGTCCTGATAATCCTTAGAGTAATTTTCTCTCCAATACAGGATGCAGTCAGGTTTCTACTGGCTCTCTCTTTTTTCCAGTTTTATTAAGATATAATTGACATACCGCACTACCTAAGTTTACCATGCATAACATGATTTGATTTACACATATTGTGATTTACTGCCACTCTTAATCTGCAAAAGCTCCTCAGCATTTGCCTTTCATTGCTCCCCAAAGCCCATATTAATTTTTTTCTTACTTCTCTAGACATTGTTACTCCTGCCTCAGCAATTCCACAGTACTACTTCTTAGACACTTAATTACATTTACTTGTTGTAATTATTTGTTTAATGTTTATTTTCTTCACTAAGCCATGAATTCCTTAAACCCTGGGATATGTTTTATTTACTTTTATGTTTATTTATGTTTTGAGAGAGCGAGTGAGAGACAGAGTGTGTGTGCTCAAGCAGGGGAGGGGCAGAAGGAGAGGGAGAAAGAAGTCCCAAGCAGGCTCTGTGCTGACAGTGCAGAGCTTGACACAGGGCTCAAACTCATGAACAGTGAGATCATGGCCAGAGCCAAAACCAACAGTCAGACACTCAACCAACTGGGCCACCCAGGAGCCCCTATTCATTTTTAGTATACTACATGGTAGATATCCAAAGGTAATTAGAATGAATGACTACTGTATAAATACTTATAATTTTGTTAAATGTTTAGACAAATAACAGCAATACACATTTACTTGGTTCTTACTCTATGCATGCTCTCTTTTATGCATTACCTTACTTAATCTTTGGTACAACTCTGTAAGACAGGCTCTGTGATTATACATATTGCAAATGAAGAAACCAAGGTACAGAAAGGTTAAGTAATTCACCCTAGATGAACAGCAGAGTGCATTCAAACCCAGAAATTCCGATTCCAGGGTTCATGTTTTTTGCTGCGCACTACACTCACTGCCTATCTACAATGATGCAGACACTATGCAAAACACTGGTTTCTGCCTAAATCTGGTGACCATGAGTTGAAGGGGACCCCCTCAATGTTAAAACAAACTGGATAATTACACAGTTTAAGAAATAAAATGAAGTTGGTGTGCTTTGGAAAAGAGGTCAAGGAGAGAAATGCCCTTTCAATATATGCCTAAACTAAGCAATAAAGTGGAAATGATCTTTCATTAAGATGTAGTATCTTATTGGGAATACAAGCTGGCACAGCCACTCTGGAAAACAGTATGGAGGTTCCTCAAAAAACTAAAAATAGAACTGCCCTACAACCCAGCAATTGCACTACTAGGCAGTTATCCATGGAATACAGGTATACTGTTTCAAAGGGACACATGCACCCCCATGTTTATAGCAGCACTATCAACAATAGCCAAAGTATGGAAAGAGCCCAAAAATGTCCATCGATGGATGAATGGATAAAGAAAATGTGGTATATATATACAATGGAGTATTACTTGACAATCAAAAAGAATGAAATCTTGCCATTTGCAACTACGTGGATGGAACTGGAGGGTATTATGTTAAGTGAAATTAGTCAGAGAAAAGACAAAAATCATATGACTTCATATGACTACAAAAACAGGGAGGGGGACAAAACAGAAGAGACTCATAAATATGGAGAACAAACTGATGGTTACTGGAGGGGTTGTGGGAGGGGGGATGGGCTAAATGGGTAAGAGGCATTAAGGAATCTACTCCTGAAATCACTGTTTCACTAAGTGCTAACTAATTTGGATGTAAATTTTAAAAAATAAAAAATAAAATTTTTTAAAAAGATGTAGTCTCTTATGAACTTGACTAAAGAATATATTCCTTGCTTACTTGATAATCATTATTCTCCTTACTTGTCTATAAGTATATCCCGAGATTTTACACACCATGTAAGTTTTTTCTTTATGAGACTTCTTGAAATACTTATCATGATTCTCTTGAATTCCTATAAAAATGCTGTATCTACTATGGATGTCTGTGTGCCTGAAGGTAAATTATAATAAATTATAAATTTGTTTCTAATTCATTATACTGGGAATGCAGTCTTGGTGTGAAATAATATATGTGACCAATTCTTTTTTTGTAATAATAAAGTTCTCTCAACATTTTCATAAAAATAGTGTTTTAGTAATTTGGTGAGAATTCAACTCATTAAAACCTATCACTTTTCTTTATATGCTTTGAAAAAAAATGCATTATCTTCCTTAGGATGTCCTTGAATCATGTGTCAGCACTGAAAGAATACTAATTATGTAGCAAAATATTTCTTGTAGTCTTTTTCAATAGATAGAACATTTCTCTTAATAGAAATTATCTCAAGGTCTTAATGTTATAATACACTCACACACAGGAACACAAAGCCAGTGACAAAGCAAATGTTACATAGTCTTAAGAATTAGTGAACCTAGGTGAAGGGAGCACACTATACTATTTTTGCACCTCTTCTCTGTTTTTCAAAGTAAAAAAGTATTTCCTAAAGAAACTCAATCGTCTCATATCAAAATATTGTCTTCTCTTTCCCAATGAGCCTCATTAGAATTATTACTAATAGGTCTTCCTGTTAAGCTTTAAATTAAATTAAGAAGGATTACATTCTCTTGACAGGAGACTTTTTATTCTTTCCATGACTAAATTTCCAAGAAATGACCAGAGAAGTAAAGAATGTTACTTGGCCTTGAACACATCAATTCTGAAGTGAGACCAGATAAGTTCTTACCAACATAAGAATAAACATAGAATATGCTAGAAAATAACAAAGTTACTTATAAACCAGGAAATGAATTATTTTTTTCTTGTTCCTCTTACATAAGGATTGAATTATGTATTAAGAAAAAAAATCTATAATTTATCTGAGGAAAAAAATTAAAAAATGAAAGTAGTTTGTCATCAACCTCAGAAAGATTAAATTTGAAAAGAACCAAAAAGAAATATATTACCTATAAGATGAACTTTAAAGTACTGCTACGAATAACAATAATATAACAATTTACTGTAAAGTAATTTCAAGTAAACTATATGTGATATACCGTAATTTCTCCTTATGTAGTCATTTTCTATTTTGTTTATCATAAATTCTGGTTCTGGGAAATAAAAGTTGAATAATATTTATTTTTTTAATTTTTTTAATGTTTATTTATTTTTGAGACAGAGAGAGACAGAGCATGAGCAGGGGAGGGGCAGAGAGAGAGGGAGACACAGAATGTGAAGCAGGCTCCAGGCTCTGAGCTGTCAGCACACAGCCCGACGCAGGGCTCGAACTCACGAACTATGAGATCATGACCCGAGCCGAAGTCGGATGCTTAACCGACTGAGCCACCCAGGCGCCCCAAAAGTTGAATAATATTTAAATGCTATGTCCACAAATAAATATTCCTTGGTATATGACTGAAGCAAATACTTCAGATTAAAACAGGTTTAAAACTGCTCCAGGATTGTGCTTTCTATTCCCTAAGGAATGTGACAGCCTTAAGTTACACTGGCCTAGCTTTCTTTCTTATGGTTCTCTTCCCAAAGGAAGCTTAACATGAAATGAAATTTCATTTGGATGAGTACTTGAGCCAAACAATATCACAAAAAGGCAATCTACAGAATGGAAGAAAATATTTGCATCTGATATATATGATAAAGTACTAATATCCATAATATATAAAGAACTCCCATAACACAACTACAAAAATGTAACAACCCCCCCCAAATAGCAAAGGATTTAAATAGGTATTTATCACAAGAAGATACACAAATGACTAACAAGCATATGAAGAGATGCTCACCATTACTAATCATTAGGGAAATGCAAATCAAAACCACAATGAGATACCACCTCACATTCATTAGGACAGCTATTATAAAAAAACCAAAATTACAGGGGCACCTGGGTGCCTCAGTCGGTTAAATGTCTGACTTCAGCTCAGGTCATGATCTCACGGTTAGTGAGTTCAAGCCCCACGTCAAGCTCTGTGCTGATAGCTCAGAGCCTGGAGCCTGCTTCAGATTCTGTGTCTCTGTCTCTCTGTGCCCCTCCCCGCCATGCTCTCTCTCAAAAACTAATAAACATTTAAAAAAATACAGACAATATCAAGTGTTGATGAGGATGTGGAGAAACTGGAATGCTTGTGCATGGCTGATGGAGATGTAAAATGGTATAGTGCTATGGGATAAAGTACAGTGATTCTTCAAAAAATTAAAAATAGAATTAACCATCTGATTCAGCAATTCCATTTCTGGGTATATATCTCAAAGAACTGAAAGCAGACTCTTGAGGAGATATCTGTGTACCCATATTCACAGCAGCATTATTTACAATAGCCAAAGAATAGAAGTTACCCAAATGTCCAGTCACACAATGGCTCCATAACAACATACTTAGCATACTTAAAATGGTTAAGATGGTAAGTTTCATGTTATGTATATTTTACCGTAATTACAAACAATTTTATGTTTTAAAGAACCAACAGTATCAGGGGCACCTAAGTGACTTAGTTGAATGACTCTTGATTTCAGTTCGGGTCCTGATCTCACAGTTCATGAGACTGAGCCCCATGTCGACTGAGCCCCACATTGGGCTCTGTGCTGACAGTGCAGAACCTACTCGAGATTCTTTCTCTCCTCCTCTCTCTCTGCCTCTCCCCAACTCATGTCATCTTCTCTCTCTCAAAATAAACAGCAAAAAAAGAAAAAAAAAACAATAGTATCACAGTCAGAAAAGATTTAAGAGTAAAAAGTAGTTTCTCATCTGCTCATGTGATAATCCATTTAGCTTGTGTTTAGAATTACTCCTTATTTCAGTGTTTTTCAAACTGCCTGTCATAATCCATTAGTGGATCACCACCATTTTTTAAAAGAAACAGAACAGAATATAAACAGACACAGCACAAAATGTTAAGTAGTATTTCATGAAAGTTTTTGTTTCATACGTTTGTGTGTGTACATATACACTGATCTGATGTTAAATGCATTTCTTATTGTGGATCACTCCCACTATATAACATAAAGAATGATTCTCACAGGACAATAAATGCTAATAACTGGACCACATTCTACAATATTTGGGCCCTTGTGATCCCACTAATTGAATCATATGCTTACCAAGAATCAGTGTATGTTTCCAAATATGTTTATGCAAGTTGTGCCTATATCGTAATTATGTAATTCAATTACTCACTACATAAGTCAAAGAAATAGGAGTATAAAAGGAGATATTTATACAAAAACTCAAATAATTTTAAAGGCAAGCTCCTTTAAAAAGGTATAAGGAAAATGACATAAAATTTTGGAAAAATTATGAAAACCTAGGTTTTTGCACTCAGATTGTTTTACAAACATCTTCAAGTTCATGTACCATCTAAAAGAAATGGAAAATAGAGGGGCGCCTGGGTGGTTTTCAGTTGGTTAAGTGACGGACTCTTCGTTTCAGCTTAGGTAATAATCTCACAGTTTGTGAGTTCAAGTCCTACATTGGGCTCTGTTTTGACTGTGCTGACAGTGCAGAGGCTGCTTGGGATTCTCTGTCTCCCTCTCTCTGCCCACCCCTCCACCCTTCTCTTTTTTTCTCAAAATAAATAAACTTAAACACCCACTATAAAAAATAAATGGAAAATAGAAATCACAGAAGATAATTTTTGTGATATAAGAAAGATTCACAGTCAAAGAAAAGATTTTATCCTAAGTCAACAGATTAGCGCATAAATACATACAAATGTTGATCTATAGGGGTTTTGTGTGTGTTTATGAGAATGAAATGTATATAATATTCAAAATGACCGTTTGATTAGCTGACCAACTTCAGTCCCAATTACGAGGACATGGAGTCCAGTGATTAACTGGTGGCAAAACAGCTACCAGGATCAGTCTCAAGATAAGTCAGGCCATCATTATTAATGATACAGACATAGCTGTAAAATTAACCCTGAAGATTTTAATTTTTTTAAATGTTTTTTTTTTTAATGTTTTTACTTATTTTTGAGACAGAAAGAGACAGAGCATGATCAGGGGAGGAGCAGAGAGAGAGGGAGACACAGAATCTGAGGCAGGCTCCAGGCTCTTAGCTGTCAGCACAGAGCCCGACGCAGGGCTCGAACTCACGGACTGAGATCATGACCTGAGCCGAAGTTGGACGCCCAACCGACTGAGCCACCCAGGCACCCCTGAACATTTTAATTTTTTTAATGTTTTATTTTTGAGAGAGAGTGAGAGTGAGTACAAATGGAGGAGGGACAGAGGGAGAAGGGACAGAGAATCCAAACTGGAGTCTGTGTTGACAGCAGTGAGCCCAACACAGGGTTTGAACCCACGAACTGTGAGATCATGACCTGAGCCAAAGTCAGACGCTCAAATGACTGAGCCACCCAGGTGCCCTAACCTTGAAGATTTTAAAAACCAATCATCCAGATAGGGAAAAAAAGTAAGCTTCAATTATAAAGTCAAACAAGGATTTTAAATATTGGCACATACTAGAAGGCAATTATAAGACTAATGATAGGACTTCCAATTAGACATGAACATTCTCCAAAAAATTTTAGAAATCTAAGTATACACCTAGGGCAGACAATATATTATTCATAATGAAGGCTGCAATTATTTTTATGAGCTCTTTAGAGATCCGTTTGTCTCCACAGAGATATTGAGAATAAAGATGTTCACCAATTTGTGCTCAAAAACTTTAGCATCACACATTATGGGTAATAAGACTTCATAAAGAAGAATTCCTGAGGGACACCTGGGTGGCTTGGTTAGTTGAGCATCAGACTCTTGGTTATAGCTCAGGTCATGATCTCACTGTTCATGGGATAGAGCCCCACATGGGATCCCACATGGGATTCTCTCTCCCTCTCTCTGCACCTCCTTTGCTTGCATGGTCTCTGTCACTTTCAAAATAAATCAATAAACTTTAAAAAAAAAGAATTTTTTTTAATCTTTGCTTATTTTTGAGAGAAAGAGAGACAGAGTGCGAGTGGGGGAGGAACAGAGAGAGGGAGACACAGAATCCGAAGCAGGCTCCAGGCTCCAAGCTGTCAGCACAGAGCCCGATGCGGAGCTCGAACTGGTGAACTGCGAGATCATGACCCGAGCTGAACTCGGATGCCTAACCGACTGAGCCACCCAGGTGCCCCCAAAAAGAATTCTTGAGATAGCTTCTCATTAGAAATCATCAAATGAATTCCTTGCCTAGGTGCCTACAAGATACAGAGTTATTCTGGCTTTAATATTATTACTAAAGAGTTAGACGGAAAAAGTCTGAACAGGTTATCTAAAATAACAACTTGGTATCCTAAAGGAGATGTACAAAATACTTACGCAGAAAGATGCCTAGCTTCTAAAAAGTAATTTAAAATGTGGAAGGGGGTGCCTGGATAGCTCAGTGGGCAAAACGTCCGATTCCTGATTTCAGCTCAGGTCATGGTCTCAAGGTTTGTGAGACTGAGCCTCACACTGGGCTCTGAGACAGCCGGAGCCTGCTTGGGATTCCCTCTCTCTCTGCCCCTCCCCTGCTCACACACTCTCTCTCAAAGTAAATAAGTAAACTTTAAAAACTTTTTAAAAAAATGCTGCAGAAGAAAATTTTACTAAGCAAGATATTTTGAAATTACAAATGAAAAAGGGAACTAATCTGAAAGTAGACAAAAGTCCTAGATGTTAGCTGGAGTCAATGAAGATCAGTAGCTATGACATAGAGAAATGAGGATGTATGGTACCCTGAAAATATCTATCTCCACATGCTGACTTGGGTAACAGTCCTAAAGATCAAGTTAAAGTGCAAAAGGAACGTGGAGTAGAAAAAGAAACATACACTCACGAATTGTGATGCCTGTCTGAAGGCAGCAGATATTCTTTTGTAACTAAGTAGTAGTGCTTTAAAGGCTTCAAGGAATAAATAATGAGAAACCACCCGTACCTCATCAGTGAAACTATAACCCTTAGATTAAATATAGAATATACTCACTTTTAATTAATGCACAACAATAATAACAAATAGAAATATGGAATGCAAAGACAAGCCACAGGAGAGAAGATATTTAAAATGGCAAAAGACTTCAATAAAACTACAATAGTTATCTAGAAGGCCAATAAACATATACTCAAGCTCATTAATAATCAAGGAAATATAAATTAAAAACACCAGATACCATTATAAATATACAAGATGACCATTAATTTAAAAGTCTGAAAATATGCATAAAGAGCAACATAAACACTCATCCATTCTCTTAAGAGTGTAAAATGTACAACCCACTTTGGAAAACTGCTTGGCATTATCTATTACATTTGAAAATATGCACATCTTATAACCAAGCAATTTCATCTTTTAGTATATACTCTAGAGAAATAAAATGCATGCACATATGTACCAAGAGATATGTACAAGAATGTACATATCAAGCGTTATCAGCAATAGCAAAACACTGTTCATCAGCTAGGAAAGGATAAATAAATTTGCAATTTATTCAAACAATGGAAGAAAAACTAGAAAAACATACAATATCAATAAATTTTACAAATATTACTTTAAGAGAAGATACAAGACACAAAATAATATATATAATATGAACTAATTTATATCAAGTTCAGAAACAGGCTATATATATTTTTAGTGATATATATATATATATATATATGGTTAAACTGTAAAGAAAACCATGTAAGTAAGTGCCATTCAAGTCAGCATTGTGGTTTATCTCTGGTGTGTTTATACATTCATTTATTATATAACATGTTTATATTTTACGTTTTTCTATATGTAATATAATTTACTAAGTTTAATAAGTTTATACTTTATTTATTAGAACCTTTAACAATTCAATATATTTTTATGTTTACTGATCTTTAAAAAGAGTTCAAGTTTTACTGTAATTCTTTTTATATGTTGCTTGGGTTCTAGCTACGAGAGGAAGAACACTATACTGTATGGAAAAAAGAAGTGCTTTTCTTAATAAGTTAAAATGATGGAAATTTAGACCAATGTTTTGAATTTTACTAATTAACGTAAGAGGCAAATCACTGTTATTGTGTGCCTTCAAAAATTAATGAAAAAGTAATCTCTATGTTAGTACTTTGAAATTCTGTATTACGAAATGACAGATAAAGACATATTTTCCTCTCTCTACCACTTGGAAATGATATGAAGACAAGAAACATAGGCTTTTATCCATGGAAAAGAAGGTAGACATTTAAGGTACTTTTATTTTTATGAATAGAAAGTATGAAAAATAATATGACCAGATTAAAACTAGTTCTTAAGCCTCATAAATGCAAGTACTTTCGGTTCAGGAAGACTTCATCTTACCTTTAATAATTCAAAATAGTGCCAACAATGATATACAGGCACCAGCATAAGGCGTGGAAGGACATAACGAACTGCCTCTTTAAAACCATCAGCAATGGACTGTAAAGTAAAAAGATGTAACAGTATATCTCTGGTATCAAGAATGTACAACAGCAGTGCCTAACACAAGTAACTTTTTATTTAAAGTTTATTTGTTTTGAGAGAGAGAGAGAGCGCGTGTGCAAGTGGGGACGGGGCAGAGAGAGAGAGGGAGAGAGAGTTCCAAACAGATCCATGTGGTCAGCGCAGAGCCCAACATGGAGCTCAAACTCAGGAACCATGAGATCATGACCTGAGCTGAAGTCAGACGCTTAACCGAATGAGCCACCAAGGTGCCCCTTAACACAAAAAACTTTTAAAGATATAAGATAACAGACTTTACCAAAACAATAATGGAAATCATGTTCTATATGGAAAGAGAAGCGCTATAAAGTCAAGGGTTTTTTCGTCCTTTAAGTTATTAGATATATACATTTCTTCATCTCTTACACAGCCAAAATAACTTTCACAATAGTCCTATATAACTTTTTTTTCAAAAGTTTTGGCTTCCCCATAACCTAAAAGATTTTTGAAAGCTATGTATACTCTTGCACATTTTTGTATCATCATTTGAAATATTTTAAGTGATTACAAAGGATGTATTTTTTGGAATGTTGCATACTATAAACGTGATTTAAATATGTTTCACCAAACAATGATTAAATAAACTTCAAATTTACCTTATTTTATGAAAAACATCTCTCATATAACTACATTGACAAAGCCGATCTTCATTGTCAAAATAAACAGCTAGATCAGACAATGTCTTCAAAAAGTCTTGGCTGCATTCTTAAGTTCAAATACACGTTAATGTCACAGTCTCAAGTACAGAAACCATCTGAAAGAATCTATAACTGCTTCTAACATAGTGCATCCAGGTATGAGAACGTCACAAGCCTTCCCTCTCCATTATTTCAATGTCCAATGAAAGATGAGGTACTCTTCGGGGTGCCTGGGTGGCTCAGTCGGTTAAGTGTCCAACATCAGCTCAGGTCATGATCTCACAGTTTGTGAGTTCGAGCCCCGCATTGGGATCTGCTGACAGCTCAGACTCTGGAGTGTGTTTCAAATTCTGTGTCTCCCTCTCTCTCTGCCCCTCTCCCTGCTCATGCTCTGTCTCTCTCTCTCTCAAAAATAAACAAACATTAAAAACTTAAAAAAAAAAAGATGAGGTACTTTTCTTTTAGGAAGTTAATATTCACCCTTGTAACAAACATCTTACTTCTTAATCCTCGGATAGTTAGATACGACAAGACAGAGATATGACATGACATTTTAGCTACTGAGAATTTTTAACACAATTAAACCCACCTCCTGCTATTTGAAACCTTTTTGCTTTGCACTCAATGAATTCTTCAAAAGCAAAAGTTTTGTGTTCTCCCTGGCTGGGACCCTGCAGGTTTTTATACTTTGGATCAATGCATAATGGCAAATTAAATATTGCTGGCAAGGGTAATGTGTAAGGAAAGTTGGAAGAGAAAATGCAAAAACACAAACAAGGTAGCAGGTAGGCTAGAAACTGATTCCCTGAAAGCTGTCTGTGCCCTTATATCACCTGAAAAATCTTAGTGAATAGCTAGGGTTAGGTATATCCCAGTTTTGAAAACTAATCGTCCACAGAATAAATGATTTTTTAAAATTTAGAAGGGATTTACAAGTCACTCATATTGATTTTAAATGTCATTAAGGTTGACTAAAACTAGTATTTCTCCTCATTAGATAAATATAGAAAACAGCAATAAAGGAGGAAAAAATCTCATATGATGCTTTTGAAAGTATCCTCATAGGCAAGGGGTGCCTGGGTGGTTCAGTTGGTTAAGTGTCCAACTCTTGACTTTGGCTCAAGTCATGATCTCACGGTTCGTGAGATCGAGCTCCATCTAGGGCTCTGTGCTGAAAGTGTGGAGCCTGCTTGGGATTCTCTCTCTTTCTGCTCCTTCCCTACTCACTCTCTCGAAAAATAAAAATAAACTTTACAAAAAAAAAAAAAAGTGAAAATATCCTCATAGACAAACACTGCCATCATTCTCATAAATTGTTCACTGAAGTTAAATTATAATTTGTTCAATGGACTTGTTAACATAAGATGCACAGTCAACTTACTTTCCTAAAGATTAATTTCTTTCACCATTCAATTAATGAAAGTGATGTCAATCACTCGATATATTTTCATATATTTTATATATAATGCTTTAACTGGAACAAAGATGAAACTTAAAATTAAGTCTACAAAGATCATCTATATTGTTAATTAGCACTGAAATGGCTACTAAAGCATATTCTCAAGTGCTAATGCAATGTATATTTATAGTGTAAGAACTATAAATCACACAAGCAAATGTTTGACTATTTAACATGTGCCAAATGTGCTTAGTGTATTCCCATTTGGTTTTTACAGTTTAAAACCATAAGAGATATACATTATGATCATTTCACAAATGAGCAAACAAAGTCTCAGAGATTAAGTGACTTGCTCAAGATAACACAATTACTGACTGGCCCAAAGCCAGAAGTTCTAACTCCAGAGCTCATGTTCTTAAAGTGTGCTATACATCTTCTAAACAAGTTTTTTGTTTTCTGTTTTTCTTAACGAAGCATTAGCTTCTTCACTTTACACTGAATGAGTCTTTTTAAAGTTAATACAGTACAAGTGAGTTTGGCCTGAAAAGGGTTTAATCTAAGTCTTTGAATTTCATTTCATATCTGCAGCAATAGCTTAAATAACTGGGTCCTAAACATTCAAATCGCACAGTAAGAACTCCTAATAAAATAGGAATGAAACAAGAAATGCAAAGATCTTACAGGCAGACTGTCCCATTTACATAATGTTTACTTTATGGCTTATATGAATATAGAATATTTAGCTTAAGAAAACTATTCCTTCATTGAAGTAAATTTTGAGAATTAGGTGTCATTTTTATTCCAAGTTGACAAATTACTCAGTGTTGAGTAGAAGTAGGAGACAATAAAGGGAATTCACACTGATGAAGGCAGAGGGATGGTAAGTTCAGTTTTGAACACATTATATTTGAATTGCCTGTGAGACATCCAAGTGAATTAGCTCAAAGGGCAGCTGGTTATATGAAAGTGTACAGTCACACGCGCGCGCGCACGCACACACACACACACACACACACACACACACTGCTCCAAAGACAGCAGTTTGAAAATACAGATAGGAAGTCATTAGCATATAGGCAACAGCTGAAGCAAAATGTACAGATAAACTTACCCAAGGAAAGTACAGAGGGGCAGAAAAGCAGGGGCTGATAACAGAAATTGGAAAACATCTACAATTAAGGAGACTAAGAAGAAATCAACAAAGTAAGATAAAAATGAGGACAAAGTATCATGGGAGCCAGAAGAACAAGGAAGGGACTAACAAATACTACAGGCATAAATATGAAATAAAAATATCCACCGGACTTGGATAGTGTATGGACATTACATGAGGATATTCTCCACTCTTTATGATTTCTGTTCTAGGGAATTCTCTACTCTTTATGATTTCTTATTCCTGTGGGGAGTAAGATCCTGAAATAGCTCTGCATATTAATCTCTATATCCCAGACCTAGAATGTGCCATATTCTTGTAGCAATCAGAATGTATAATAATATTCTAAAAAGATTTCTACATTAAGGACAGACTGAAAGAACTCAAGACAAAAATAGAAGACAATCTAAAATAAGCTAACAGTGAACATATTTTGAAGTACTTGCAAATTATTTCCTTATGTGCTTTATGAAAAGATTCTAGAACTACAAATATTTGAAGGATAAGATGGTGAAATATTTCTTTAGTTGCTTTATAAAAAAAATAACATTCAATTTAAGTTTACCTGAAAGTGTAGAGCCACTGCAGGTCTGGCCATCAACTTACTGAAATGCTCATTAAATTTTGGAGACAGAATATCCTGTGATAATGTTTCATAAGGATCAAATGCTTGCTCCTATTTTGTTTAAAAAGGAGAATGTGTTAGGTTTAAAAGAACATCTTTTCTACTAATATGGCACAGACTACTTAATGGCAAATTTTTATCAAGTCTTCAACTAAGTTTCAGAACTTTTTGCTCTCTACTTTTAAGGGGCAAACAATAACCAGGAAATTTTTTTAAATGTAAGTAATGATCTTGAGTGATAGATGCTGAGGTCTTAAAATAGGTGACTGAATCTGTGGTCAGAAGTTATCAAACTTAGTGCTTATGCACATTTATCCCCAGTAAATAGGGAGGATTTATTAGTAAAAGAAGGTTGGGATTTGAAATTTCAGTTAGGCTTACCTAGATTGAAATGAATTTATACTTAGGATACTTCCAAGGAAGCAAAATGTACCACTGTTTTATCCACTCCACACTTTTCAAAATTAGAAAAAGAAAGCAAAGACTAATATACAGTAAAATAACAAAGCAGAAACTCCCCATATGTTGTACAATGTTTATATTTAAATACATTCCTATTATTTGATAATAATCCGTATCCTCAAAGTATAGAACTCAGAGATTTGTTTCATTTTTGTATTTTAAAAATATAGTATGTTTTTCAGAAAATAACAAATATTGGCGAGGATGCATAGAAACTGAAATCCGCATCTACTACCAGTGGGAATATAAAATGGTGTAGCCCCTGTGGAAAACAGCAAGTTCCTCAAAAAGCTAAACAAAAATTACCCTATGACCCAGCAATTCTACTACTGGATATGTACCCAAAAGAACTGAAAAAAGACTCAAACAGATACTTGTATGCCAATGTTCACTGCAGCAATATCCACTATAATCAAAAGATGGAAACACCAAAAGTGTCCATCATCAAATAAATGGATAAACAATACATGATATATACATACAATGGAATATTATTTAGTCATAGAAAGGGATGAGTTCTGATACATGTCATGATATGGTTGAACCCTGAAAACATGTTAAGTGAAATGAGCAGACACAAAAGAACAAATATTGTTATGATTCGGTATCTAGAATCAGCAAATTCACACAGACACAAAGTAGATTAGAGGTTACCAGGGCTCAGGAGGGAGGGAAGATATAGGGAACTACTGCTTAATGAGTTCAGAGTTTCAGTCTGGGCTAATAAAAAAGTTTCGGAAAAAGATAGTGGTAATGGTCGTAATATTGTGAATTTAATTAATGCCACTGAATTGTACACTTAAAAATGGTTAAAATGGCAAATTTTATGATATATATATATATATATATATATATTTTACTACAATAAAAAACAAAATAAAAATTAGAAAATACATGTTTTTGAATAATGATATCTTTAAGAGAACAGCAAGCAACCAGACTACAGATTAATATGCTAAGATATTATAATATAAAAACTTTCTAATAAGAAACAAGACTGAATATTTGCCTTAGGTATCAGTAACTGAATCTTTCTATACTATCAGTTTCATTATCTACAAAATGGATATAATAAAAGTAACGTATATTTTCAAACATAGAGGCAGAGATTATAAAGTAAGAAAATCTTTTTACATGAAAACTAAAGAAAGCGCTTTTAAAACCCTGTTTTCCAAAAGCAATAAAAATGGCCAATGAGTATACAAAGATGTTCAACATGATTAGTTTAAAAATTAAAACAAATTGAAGAATGAGGCTCTTTTTTTTTTCTCATTAGATTGATCAAAATGAATGGAATAACACCTGGACTTAGTGAAGGTGTGGGGAAAAAAGAGCCACATATACTAGAACTTACCTGTAAGTAAATTTGGCAAAGTGTTTCCAAGTTCTAAAAATTTCCTAGTCTTTAGTACTACAATTTCATTTCTAGGAATACATCCTAAAATAATTATTAGACTATGAAGACAATGTAGATACGTTTGTTACAGTACTGTTTACAATAACAAAAAATGGAAACAACTTACATGCTTATTAATAGTAAGGAATTAAAATATGTTATTGTATCTCCATATAACATGTTACTAATTCAGACTTCAAAAACAGTATTGAAGGAAGGGTAGTGGGACTGGAGAAACAGGTGAAGGGGATGTGGGGCACAAACATCCAGTTATAATGGGAGCAAATCACAGAGACGAAAAGTAGAGCATAGGGAATATAGTCAATAATATTACAATAATGTCGTATGGTGACAGATGGTTAACTACACGTATAGCAGTGAACACTGTAATGTATAGAATTGTTGAGTTTACACATAATCTAATGTAACATATGTCAACTAATCTTCAATATATAAAAAAATTATGTGTAAGTCTATTAACACGGAAAATGTTCATGATGTATTGAGAACAGCAGATTATATAATAGCAACAGCCTATTTTTGTAAATAAATGAGTTTGTATGTACATATAGAAAAACATTTTTAAGGATTAAGTAATGTATGTTGTAAGGATAAGTTATCTCTGGGTGTTGCAAAGTGGAGTGATTTTCATTTTATTTGCCTTTATTTTCCTGAATATTTTTACAATGAACTACATTACTTTTATAATCATTTAAAAGACAAATGATTTTCACTTTGGGGAAAAAAAATTGAAACATAAACTTCCTTTTCAATTTTTGGAAATTAAGACCAAGATCTACAAAAGCTAAATAGCTATGGTCAATAAAATTTATTTTCTTTCACCTTTAATGCACATGCCATTAAAAAAAACCCTAAATGCTACTACTCAACCAACTTTCACTATAAATAGCATCATAAATACACTATAAAAAGTGTCACTAAAAATATAGACAATTTAGTTTGCTACTGGCTAAACCTTAAGTATTGTTTTACAGTAGTCAGCAATATCCTCTAATTTTCACAAAGAATATCTTACTAGATTTCTTAATACACCATTTAGGACTTTAATGAGAATTATCAAGTAGTTTTGTAAACTTACTTCTGCCAAATCTTCAAAACAGCTGCCAGCTAATGGATGAGGGCTGCTTTCATCAGTCATTTCAACTGTGTCTTCAATAAGACCTAGAAGTTTCACGGTCAATTCATGTATATCTGAAATGTTACTGAAAATCCTTTCAATATCCTGAAAAAAAGAAAAAGGTTAAGATATGTGAAGTTGAAATTCTGTTTAAAAATTATAAAATATAAGTACTATAAGTGTTAAGGGTTTATTTTCACTCAATGCATACTAATATATTACAAGACATGATATATTCTATAACAAAGCAAAAGTTAATCATGAACACAGAAGTGAAATAAAAAACTTATTGGATTACACATAGTAAATTCACTGTAAAATACAGACTGTAGATAGTTTTGTTTAATAATTCTAAAACTCATACTGTGGATGAATCTATGCATTCATAAAGAATCCTGGCATTTGAGTATTTTAAAATTGGTTAAGAGGCTAAAAATCTTGATTAAAGTCTTATAGAGCTGGTTAATGACAAAAGCTGGGATCAAAATGAAGGTCTGATTCCTAACCCAGATACAACCCAGTTTCACAATTTGCGGTCAGCCTATCTCCTGAATTTGAGGAGGAATTAAAGACTTCATTCAAGCTTTCATGTGTGAATTACATCAGGATTAAGAAATGTTAAGTCCTTTGGACACAGACCCTATACTGACTGTGCAGGTTATGGCCACCTATCATTCACTCTTCCATCTTTTTTTTTTTAAGATTTTATTTTTAAGTAATCTCCACATCCAACATGGGGTTCGAACTTAAAACGCCAAGATCAAGAAAGAGTCTCATGCTCCACTAACCAAGCCAGCCAAGTGCCCCCCGCTCTTCCATCTCGTAATGGAAACATCACAGGCTATAGAACCTAACAGACCTCAGCATGGATCTTAGCCCCGCACTTGCTAGATAAATGACTCTGGATTAGGTCACTTAGTATGTTTCAGGCACTATTATAAGTACTTGACATGTAATCTCACAACAGCCTTATTAGATAGGTACTATCATTATCCTCATTTTTACAAATGAGGAAACCAGCTCAGAGCAGGTAAGTAATTTGCTCAGGATCACACAGCTGGTATACTAACATCTACCCTCATAAGGTTCTTAATAAGGTTCTTAGTAGGATTAAATAGATGATTTCTACAAACTGCTCCTGGCATATATTAGGTCCTCCACAAACTTGAGCTTTTTGAAGACACAGGGGTAGAGCCCAAAGGAGTAAATTAAGATTAGTTTTAAGTCATTCATTCTTTTAATATTAATCCTCCTCAAATATTTGCTGACTACTATGCTCTGGTCTCAGGTGGTCTTTATCTCAAAAGTTTAGTCTTTTGAGATTAAAAAAAAATACGGTGGAAAAAATACAGTAAATATAGATAATTTATATCTAAATGCTAAAAAAGGTACAGTAGATCTAGAAAAAGAGAAAAAGGGATTGTCACTTTCTCTTGAGCTTTCAGTATAATAGAAATTTTCTATCAAATCAGCACTAACTCAATAAAAAGAGATCCCATAAAAATTAATTCCTGAGGAATGAAAACTAATGGGACACAGAAAAGGCAAAGAAAATAATATTAGCTATCAGCATCTGTTAGGTTTTTATTCTTAAGTAGAACTCAATGACACTGTGGTATAAAAGAACTCAAATTCAAGTTCAGCCTCTGTAACTAACGTACCAAGTCATAACCATCCTGTGTCTATTTCTTTACCAGTAAGTTAGGGATGATAATACTCAGAGGAGTATTATAAGGGCACATAAAATAGGACAGTATTTTGAAAATTACAAAATGCTGATTACTTAAGTCCAGTGGGAGTTATTATCAAACGTTAAACTAAACATACGTACAAAAAAAAAAAAAAAAAAAAAGGACAGATGTCAACTAAAAAACCTTAAATTATCACTGAAACTCATGATTTTGGAAAATAATCAAAGAGGCAAAATCACATCTTAGTCTTAAACACTCAGTCACTGCACATTCGTTCACATAATAGTCATTTGGGGGAGGAAATCACGAGGTAGAAAAAAGGCTGAGTATTTAAAGTGAAGGGCAGACACAGACATCTAAGGAAAAATGAATCATGGGATAAAGGAAGGAAAGAAAAAAAATCTTTAAAAAGACAGGATTTTAAGAGTCTCTTATGGTTTGGCTCCCACCCTCTCTAATTTTTTTTTCCCCCTTCCCCTCCCCCATGGTCTTCTGTTAAGTTTCTCAGGATCCACATAAGAGTGAAAACATATGGCATGTCTTTCTCTGTATGACTTATCTCACTTAGCATAACACTCTCCAGTTCCATCTACGTTGCTACAAAAGGCCATATTTCATTCTTTCTCATTGCCAAGTAGTAAAACTGAGAATTAACTGCGGGTTGATGGGGAGTGGGAGGGAGAGGAAAGTGGGTGACGGGTATTGAGGAGGGCACCTGTTGGGATGAGCACTGGGTGTTGTATGGAAACCAATTTGACAATAAATTTCATATTAAAAAAAAAAAGAGACAGGATTTGTCTAGCTGGATTCCTTAAGTTGACTTTAGAAGCTACATAAGTAAGAAAAAGATGACAAGGTTCCCATCCTATTCACACCACTCCTACCCCGTTTTCCAACAGCAGCTCTACTTGTGTTTATGTGGCATTCTGCATAAACTTTTTTCTTAAAAAGTTCCACTGTTGGGGCGCCTGGGGGGCTCAGTCAGTTAGGTGTCCGACTTCAGCTCAGGTCATGATTTCGTGGTTCACGGGTTTGAGTGCCACGTCAGGCTCCGTGCTGACAGCTCAGAGCCTGGAGTCTGCTTTGTGGATTCTGTCTCCCTCTCTCTCTGCCCCTGCCCAGCTCATACTCTGTCTCTCTCTCTCTCAAAAATAAATAAAACATTAAAAAAATAATAATAATAAAAAAAGTTCCACTGTTGAAACTTTAAGCCTCTGCCTTAAAGTATTTACCAGAAGATATGAAAAAGTATTAAGTCTTTCTTTTGTAGACCATACATCTTTTTCACTATCTTCAAATGAAGGACTATAAACCTCAAACAGCTCATAGCAGAAAAAGATTTCATTCCAGTGTAGTCTCCCTTTCTAATAAGGGTAGCTGTATGCACTTGTGTCTAACTATCATTGTCACTGGCCTTAACGTAGTATAACAATTCACATATTTTAAAAACTATAAATACCACATAAAAGAATACTGGTTTACATACTCATAAAGTATAAAAAGTTACTATTTATGATTTTAAGCTGCTATTTAACTTTTGGGGTACATAGTATTTCAAACGAAAAAGGTACTTACAGAAGGTTTAAACAGCTTTCTGTCAGAAAGGAAAGCTTCTCGAAACACTTTTATAATCATATTTAATTCCCGTAGATACTGCCTTTCTTCTGCAATTTCAGTTCTGACAAGGTCATAGTAGTTTAATTCACCTGAAGAACTCGGTTCATCTTCACAGAGAGAAACCAAACCTATGTCATCCTGATCAAACATGTCCATCAAAACCTGAGAAATATAAATCAATAACGTATAAACTTGTTTTTCTCACTTTTATAAAATGGTCTCAAGGTACTTGGAATTAAAACATTATTAAACAATGAGTTTTGTGTTTTACAGGCTAATTTATATAAGAAAATTCAAATAAGAGAAATATGAAAAGTTGAAGGGAAAAAATGTTCAAATAAAACTGGATATGCAAAAGTAAATAAACATTTATGGAAAAAAGATAAACCTAGTAGTGAAATATATGTGTGTGTATACATATATATGTGTGTATATACATACATACACACACATAAACACACATATATAAAAGCCAAAAAGAGCATACCTTTGAAGAACAACAATCTGAGCCAAAATCCCGGTTCAACCACTTACTCACCTGTGATTACAGACAAGTTATTTATTCTTTTGAAAGCAGATTCCTTACATGTAAAATGTAACTGATGAAAAAATTCAATGAGGTAATGTACATAAAATGCATACTATTATGTCTGGCAAATAGGTGTTCAAAATGGTAGTAGTTCCTTGTCCTATTGTTTTGGGTTTTTTTTAATTTTTTTTTTTTAACGTTTATTTATTTTTGAGACAGAGAGAGACAGAGCATGAATGGGGGAGAGGCAGAGAGAGAGGGAGACACAGAATCAGAAGCAGGCTCCAGGCTCTGAGCCATCAGCCCAGAGCCCGACGTGGGGCTCGAACTCACGGACCGCGAGATCGTGACCTGAGCTGAAGTCAGACGCTTAACCGACTGAGCCACCCAGGCGCCCCAGTTCCTTGTCCTATTGTAAGGAAAGCTGTATGCACTTGGAGAAAAATGAAAGGACACTATTGTAGAAGCACATGATAGAGCATAGTATGATGCTTTTCTAATGCATATTTACTATACCAGTAACTGGTACTAAGGAGTTAAGAAAGGTGCCTATACCAGTGTTATTAGATAGGACTGTCAGATTGGTTATGTACAGAAGAAGTGATCAAATAAAATATATTAAAAAAATGGGAGCCAGATTTCTCAGTGTCAGAGAAGGCAGTTACAAATATGAAAAAGGGGAAGCTAAAATGAACCCTGTGGTAGTAGTTTTGGATTGGATAGATCTGTGAATTCATATAAAGACAGATAATACTTTTTCGGTAGACACAAGGTAGTCCTTGAGTTACAAGCATAAGCCCAAGAGAGGGGCACCTTGGTGGCTTAGTTGGTTAAGTGTCTAACTCTTGATTTCGGCTCAGGTCATGATCTTATGGTTCGTGGGTTCAAGACCTGCATCGAGTTCTGTGCTGACAGTATGGAACCTACTTGGTATGCTCCCTCCCTTTCTCTTTGCCCCTACCTGGCTCCCGCTCTCTCTCTCAAAACAAATAAGTAAACTTTAAAAAAAAAAAAAAAAAAGAAGAAGAAGCCTAAGCCTAAGAGAAGGGTAAAGCAGATTTCCAAAAATGTTCTACTTCAAAACTGTTCTACCACTCAAAAATAGGTAAATAAAATACTATCTTTTAAGCAGAGCTAAATTACCACTTTATAGGTCCACCTCCACCTAAATGTAGATTAGTGCTAACGTATCACCTATGTCGGAAAATAAACAACTTGTATTAGTTTTCTTGGGCTACCATAACAACAAAAAGATGGAGAAGAAATAAATACGTATGTGTATGCATGTATATAATGTATACACACACACACACACACGCCCCAACTCTGGCCTCTAAGAGACCAGAGCATTTACACCCTAACAGCTTATGTAGCACCCAGATTTTGGTTTCCATTTTTGGTACCATTCTCCACTAAAAGGAACCAGGAGTTTTTAGAAAATGCCTAATTCCAGGTTTGAGCAGCATATAAAGAAAAGTTGAACCTGGAATATCTGTCAAAACAAAGTATTCAAAGAAGGATACAGACAGAGAAACCAACTTGAAGGAGTTCCCACTGGCCAGATCTGGGACAATTTGAATATCAAAACAAGTAATGAAATAACAGATGACAGCACATTAAGAATCCATGGGTCTATATTAAAATAAATGAATACATTTCAAGTACAATGAGGAATAAGATATTCACAATCTCAAAATATTCCACAAAATATTTATTAATTACAAAAGGGAAAATAGTACTTCAAGGTAGAGAAGCCTGGAAGACAACCCCTTAATCAAGTGATCAAAATGAACAACATCAGTAATTGGACACATCAAATTGTGTGGCATGTGAATGATGCAATGAGAAGAGTACAGCATTACTTCTATGATAGTCCTGCCAAAGATCTATAACCCAAATCTAATAAAGAGAAAATTTCAGAAAAAACTAAAGTAAGGTACATTTTAAACAATAACTAGAGTAATCCTCAAAAGTACCAAGATCACAAAAGTTAAAGAAGAATGAGGAATTATTCCAGACTGAAGGATACATGACTGATTCTGGACTGGATCATTTTGTTATAAAGGACATCAATGGGACAACTGGCAAAACCTAAATGGGGTCTGCAAATTAGATAGTATAATGTATCAAAATTAATTTCCTGGATTTTGATTGTCAGACTGTGGTTATGCAGAAGAATGTTTTCATTTGTAGGACACACTAAACTACGTTGGCAACTTACTCTCAAGTGGTTCAGGGCACAGGGAAGTACTTGTAACTTATCTAAAAGTCTGAGATAGAAAAGTAAAAAACAGGCTGCAATCATAATTTTAGAAGTCAAAATAGAAATATCAAGGAATTTCTACTATTAAATTCAAGTGAAAAATCATTTTTGAGACTATCTCAGAGTACAGTAGATCTCAACCATAACTGTAAATCAGAATCACCTGGGATGCTTTCAAGCTATTTCCAGGCTTAGAGTCCTAACCCAGGCCAAGAAAATCAGAACCTCTTGGGAATAAGATACAGTCATCAGAATCTTTAAAAGCTTTCTTGTAATTCTGATGTACAAAGGAGAGAAATACAGGCATGTGCCAAGTCGTAGGGGTCATTTACCCTTAATGGTCTAATTTAGGCATCTTCTCAATGAAGTGTTCCTGGTCTACCCCATGCCAGAGTTCAACACTTTCTATACTGCACCTTTGACTTCTAATAGTTTTAATCACACTGTGCTGCAATTTTTTTTTTATATTTTTATTTCCCACTAAAATAAACTCCTTCTAACACAAGGGACTGCTGTCTTATTCAGTATTTTATCATCACTTGGGACAGTGACTGGCATATAACAGATACTCAAAAATTTTCATTTAAAATGTAAAAAAAGATGGGGCGCCTGGGTGGCTCAGTCGGTTAAGCGGCCGACTTCAGCTCAGGTCACGATCTCACAGTCGTGAGATCAGCTCTGAGCTGATGGCTCAGAGCCTGGAGCCTGCTTCCGATTCTGTGTCTCCCTCTCTCTCTGCCCCTCCCCCATTCATGCTCTGTCTCTCTCTGTCTCAAAAATAAATAAAACGTTAAAAAAAATATTTTTTTTAATGTAAAAAAAGAAAAAGTAAAAAGGAGGAGAGAGGAAAATAAATAAGAGACTCAATTTCTTCCCCCAGTAGCTTACAGCCAGGAAGGAAAAAGGTAACTAACAAAAAAATGTATCAAAAGGAAGAAACATTAGTACTGAAGTCTTTTGCTCTCTACTTGTGCCCAAAAGTATGTTTTTCAAAATTGCTTCTGTTTAAAAGTACCTGAATGCTCTGTGTAGATTCTCTTTATATTCTCTTTCTAAAAAGATAAAATTCAAACTATTTTTCCTAAACTGGTTTGAGGCTTTGGATGTTTTTTTCCTATAGGTAAAAGACTCTTGCCGGGGGGGAAAAAAAGGGGGGGGGGGGATTCCCATCCTGTCATATGCTGAAAACCTGGAAATATCATGTTTTATCTAAAAAGCTAGCATTTTTATGTATTCCAATACAAGGAATTATAAAAATTACTAATGTATAAAAAAGAGATAGAAGTGACATATAGTCACTATTATTCAAGTTAAGTTAAAAATACAAGTGTTAAAAATACCTTTTAACACTTACCTTATCTGCACACATTGACACTTTAATGTCCTGCTGGGATATTTCATAATGTCGGATATTAAAAACATAATTACCAGCCAACTTCAAAATATCAGCTGAGATATACTCTAGTACAGCCACAATATACAGGGATACATGGTAGTCCACTTTGTACCCTAAAACCTCCTGTGGAAAAAATAAACAATTTAATTCCAAAAAATGGGACTACCACGTATCAGTTAAACACTTAAAAAAATTATCCAATATTTTTGCTTATAAAGAACTTTCTATAGACCAAATGTCTAAACTTACAGATATCAAAGGACATAGAATGAGCCATAGGTCCCAGTGTCAGAAGTTTTTTTTTTTTTTTTTTAAAGAGACATCTAATCTAACAAATCTGCCTTTAGTATCAAGTAAGAAGAGATTATTGATTCCAATATAGAAATCTTGGTCAGGACTTCATGGAAAACCTCTTAAATTAATACATTACCCAAACCCATTGGACAAGTATCTACTATTTTCAAGGACCTGTAACCAATATTTCCAAATGCCAGTGGTTTTTATTCAGGGGAAGATGTGTGCATGTGAGGGGGGGTAGTTGGGGGCTCTCAAAATTGCTACCCAGGGGCATTCAAATCCATATACACCAAGTATTTTCTATTGACTAAATAATATTCCCTAGTCTACTTTTTCCAATGTATGTATCTGTGATATATTTGAAAACAGTTCTGAACTCACCATAGCTTTTGACAATATATTATTTTCTTAATCAACAAAAGGTTGAGAGTCAGTCAGGGGTAGTACTCATCAGAAGATGACACAAAGATGCATTATTGCTTATCATTAACTTTTAATATTATTTGAAAGGCAATATGATTTTATTAGAGTGTGTTTATTTTTATTTGTACACACATTAAGAAATATATATATACATATGTATATGTACAAGTATATACACATACACATTAACAGACTAATATAGGCCGTGCTATATAAATACTAAATAAATACACCAATACTTTATACATTGCTATTTGTTATAAAGAACTCCCCCAATGTTTGTTTTTACTACCTTCAATGAAGGATGGATTTTGTCCACAGGCAGTAAGAGAGGATTTCTTCGTTTTCGTTTTTCTATGGCAGATTGTGCATCAGCAATAGCCCACTTGTCAATTGGATGAGGAAAGGTCTTCTGAACACGTTCCTGTTAATATCATAGCAGTACTATTGTTAATTGAAGTGTTCATAACTAGAAAATTCATGCAAAACTAAATTTTATTATCATCTTTAATGCTAGCAGATAACAGTGCCACAACATGTTTTGATTCCTGTAAGAACTACTTTTTTAAAAGGATCAACAAGACTTTCAAAATTTTTTCCTACATAATTCCCATGAATAAAGATAAAGTGAATTTTAAACAGAAAGCTTTAAGTATAAGCATAATTAAAATGGAACTGGAACTAGAAGAAAGCAGTAACATTAGGAGAGATTAAAGCCAGCATGAAATACTCATCAGTGATTTTACCATAAGGCTCCTAGGATTAAAACTATTTACCTGGCAGAAGTTGTTAACTCATTATTAATAATTATTATGCAGTCACTTTCCCTTTGCTAACCTTAGAGCTTTAATATAAAGAATTTTAAAAATAAGAGATGTCATGTACCTGTTAGAGGATCAAGTAGGTGACAAAGCTCAGAATGTCTTAAGGAAATACATCTCTTGGCAAAAATAATCTAAGTCTTATAGGTTACTATTATGGCTCAACTAATCAAAATTTAACCAGTGGTTAGCATGAATAATGAGAACTAATGATAACTGAATCAAACTCCAATTTTTAGGACTTCCTATTTTAAAAATTATACTCTCATCTTTTAGCATATTTAGCTATTGAGAAGTTTGCTTTTTTTTATACTTAATGTCTAATTCTTAGAGCTGAGACTAGGGAACAAATACTCTAATTCCAAGAGTCCCTGAAAATATTAATAGCTCAATTACTCCAAATTAAGATTTTCCTTCATACTGGAAGTTGTTGCCTTATTACAGAAACAATATTCAAAAGAAAGGATGTAAACAGTATAGTAAAAAAGTTAATTTTTGAAAGCTGTGCTGACAGGTATTTCTAAAAATCTAAAAATACTCCCATGTAACTGAGCCAATACAAATATTTTAGCACTAATTTACACATCTTTTAGAAGTGTGTCTGTGTATTAATCAAACAGTAAATATCCAAAAGATTTTTATTAGTCCTTTATTGAAGCAGTATTTATATGCAGTAAAATGCACAGATCTTAAGTGTACAATTCAACACATTTTGAAAAATGGTTACACCTGTGTAACCATCACCCTAATAAAGATTCTAACATCTCACTCCCCACCCCTCATAGGCACATCCTGACTTCTATCACCATTAATTTTAGTGTTTCTGAACTTCACAGAAACGTATCCTACTATATGTACTCTCTGAGGCCTGGCTTTTTTGTTGTATATAATATCTTTGAATTATAGATACGTTATTGTACATTATCAATAGCCCATTCTTTCATTTTATTACTGAGTAGTATTCCATCTTATAAATCAACCACAATCTGTTTATTCATCTTCTTGTGATGGAAATTTGAGTTGTTTCCAATTTTTGGCTATTATGAATAAAACTGCTTGGATATTCATGTATAAGTCTCTTTGTGAACATGTATTTTCATTTCTCTAGATTCAACACTCAGGAGTAAAACTGTTGGGGCACAGGCTAGATATACTGTATATTTAACTTTATAAGAAACTTTGTAAGAAAAAATAAACATTAAACTTTATAAGAAACTTTTCTAAGTGGTTATACTGTTTTATATTCCTATAGCAATGTGCTGAGAATTCCAGTTAGGCTACATCTCATTTGGTGTTATTAGTCTTTAATTTTATCCCTTGAAAGAGGTGTGAAATGGTATCTCATTGTGGTTTTAATTTCTATTTCCCTGTGATTTAAGAGCTTGAGCACCTTTTTCATGTGCTTATTGGCCATTAGCATATCTTCTTTTTATGAAGTGTCTGTTCAAGACTTTTACCCATCTGGGGAAGGAGGGGGTCTTTTTATTATTGATTTGTAGGAGTAAACATCTTCTAGATACAAGTCATTTGTAAGGAATATATATCACAAACATTTTCTCCTGGTTGTGACTCACACCTTTTTCATTTTCTCGATAATTTTATTCTTTAATACTTAACTGTGTTTTGAGTCCTCTGTAAAAAAAAAAAAAAAAAATTGCTTAACGCCAGGTTAAACAAATATTCTCCTGCATTCTCTTCTAAAACTTTATAGTTTCAGCTTTATGTTCAACACTATGATCTGTCGTGGGGTGCCTGGGTGGCTCAGTCGGTTAAGTGTCTGACTTCAGCTCACAATTCATGGGTTCGAGCCCCGCCACAGACTCTGTGCTGACAGCTCAGGGCCTGGAGCCTGCTTCAGATTCTGTGTCTCCCTCTCTCTCTCTGCCCCTCCCCCACTCATGTTCTGTCTCTGTCTCTCAGAAATAAATAAACATTGAAAAAAATTACAAAAAAAAGACTATGATCTGTCTTGAATTAATTTTTAAGTGAAATAGGTTTCAAGGGTTTTTTCCCCATAAATTTATTCAGTAGTTTTAGCACTTTTTTTTGCTGAAAAACTTTCTTTCCCCACTGATTTGCCTTGATATCTTTGTTGAAAATGAACTTAGCACACACCTATCACACATGATTTCAATGGTTTTAGTTTCCACAATAATTCAGAATGATATAGATTTAAAAATTCATTTGTACAATGGTTCAGTGACTTTGAAATATCAAAATAGTTTTTACCTCCACATCTTGAACAGTCCTTGGCTGAGCCATGCATAATTTATTAAGCAGCTGAAAAATCAGCTCTTCAATATAATAGAGAGACTCTTCATTAGCTGAGAGATTGGGATGTACTTGCTCCTGAACCTTTAAAAAAAAAGTTCTTAGTTAAAGTACAGGCCAAATTATTAATGACAAACACCAGAGAATCTTCTTTATAATTAATATTTTACTAGACTAGTCATTCAAATACAGACATAAAACACAAAAAGTGGGAAGAAAAACTCACCTCTATTTGTTACTCTCTATAAACTTTTCTGAACGTATAGAGTAGGGTTCCTTAAGCTTTTTTATACTCTATGAAAATCTATTGAAAGCCACTGGCCCCTCTCTACTCCTTACTGCCAAAAAAAGCATATACAGATAAAATATTCTATATAATTTCAGAGGAATAGTAGATACCCATACCCTTAAGGTAACTAATATATCTACTAGAAGTCTTTGAACACTAGGTCATGAATCCCAACAATGGAGATATCTCTGAAAAACCAGACTACTTTACAGAGCTGCTCTGTGAGGTAGGTGCTAGTCAGCTTTCTTCTACCATGGCACAGACAAACCTCAAAGATATTCTGGTTTCAGTTCCAGACCACTACAATAAAATGAGTATCACAATAAAACAAGTCAAATAAATTTTCTGGTTTCCTAATGCATATGAACGTTATATTTACACTATACTGTAGTCCAGTAAGTGTAATAGCACTATGTGTAAGGAACAATGTATATACTTTAATTTTAAAATATTGCTAAAAAATGCTAATTATCATCTAAGCTTCCAACAAGTCATCATCACTGATCACCATAATAATAAAGTATGAAATATTGCAAAAATTACCAAAATGTGACACAGAGACATGATGTAAGCAAATATTGTTAGAAAAATGGCACCAGTAGACTTTGTTCCACACAGGGTTGTCACAAACTTTTAATTTATAAAAAATACACTATTTGCAAAGCCCAATAAAGCCAAGCACAAAAGAAGGTGTGCCCGTATACATTCCTTATTGCTGCTATATAGCTGTGGTGAGCCTTTTTGGTTGTTAATTTTTAATTAGAACCTAGTAAACTATCCTAAAAAAGAATCCAATAGAACTGGATACGAAGAATAAGGTAAAAAATGGTGTTTAGCACATGGCAGGCGTCATGTAAATATTTGTTTAAAGAACAGTTGAGAGAAAGGGGTGCCTGGATGGCTCAGTTGATTAAGCATACAGCTTTGGCTCAGGTCATGATCTCACGGTTTGTAAGTTCGAGCCCCGTGTCGAGCTCTATGCTGACAGCTCAGAGTCTGAAGCCTACTTTGGATTCTGTGTCTCCCTCTCTGTGCCTCCCTTGCTCATGCTCTTTCTCTCAAAAATAAGAAAAATAAAAAAAACATAAAAAAAAGAATAGTTGAGGGAAATAAGTATTGCTCTTTTTATGCCATATTAGAAGATATCAATGCCACTGACATAAAAATAGAAAACGTAAGTAGTCTAAGATCTACTTTTACAAAAACAAAAAATTGAAAAAATAACTCACAGATTTTAATATGGAATATTTTTAATCATCCAGTTCAAAATAGCTTCTAATTTCCATTATGGTTTTCCCCTTTGACTTTTAGAATTTAGAAGTTTATTTCTTAATTTTTAAACTTACAGTATTTTTTTAAGTTCTCTTTTTTTTTAATTCAAATAACTTTTATTTTTTTATTTTTTTTTAAATATATGAAATTTATTGTCAAATTGGTTTCCATACAACACCCAGTGCTCATCCCAAAAGGTGCCCTCCTCAATACCCATCACCCACCCTCCCCTCCCTCCCACCCACCATCAACCCTCAGTTTGTTCTCAGTTTTTAAGTCTCTTATGCTTTGGCTCTCTCCCACTCTAACCTCTTTTTTTTTTTTTTCCTTCCCCTCCCCCATGGGTTTCTGTTAAGTTTCTCAGGATCCACATAAGAGTGAAACCATATGGTATCTGTCTTTCTCTGTATGGCTTATTTCACCTAGCATCACACTGTCCAGTTCCATCCACGTTGCTACAAAAGGCCATATTTCATTCTTTCTCATTGCCACGTAGTATTCCATTGTGTATATAAACCACAATTTCTTTATCCATTCATCCGTTGATGGACATTTAGGCTCTTTCCATAATTTGGCTATTGTTGAGAGTGCTGCTATAAACATTGGGGTACAAGTGCCCCTATGCATCAGTACTCCTGTATCCCTTGGATAAATTCCTAGCAGTGCTATTGCTGGGTCATAGGGTAGGTCTATTTTTAATTTTCTGAGGAACCTCCACACTGCTTTCCAGAGCGGCTGCACCAATTTGCATTCCCACCAACAGTGCAAGAGGGTTCCCGTTTCTCCACATCCTCTCCAGCATCTCTAGTCTCCTGATTTCTTCATTTTGGCCACTCTGACTGGCGTGAGGTGGTATCTGAGTGTGGTTTTGATTTGTATTTCCCTGATAAGGAGCGATGCTGAACATCTTTTCATGTGCCTGTTGGCCATCCGGATGTCTTCTTTAGAGAAGTGTCTATGCATGTTTTCTGCCCATTTCTTCACTGGGTTATTTGTTTTTCGGGTGTGGAGTTTGGTGAGCTCTTTATAGATTTTGGATACTAGCCCTTTGTCCGATGTGTCATTTGCAAATATCTTTTCCCATTCCGTTGGTTGCCTTTTCGTTTTGTTGGTTGTTTCCTTTGCTGTGCAGAAGCTTTTTATCTTCATAAGGTCCCAGTAATTCACTTTTGCTTTTAATTCCCTTGCCTTTGGGGATGTGTAGAGTAAGAGATTGCTACGGCTGAGGTCAGAGAGGTCTTTTCCTGCTTTCTCCTCTAAGGTTTTGATGGTTTCCTGTCTCACATTCAGGTCCTTTATCCATTTTGAGTTTATTTTTGTGAATGGTGTGAGAAAGTGGTCTAGTTTCAACCTTCTGCATGTTGCTGTCCAGTTCTCCCAGCACCATTTGTTAAAGAGACTGTCTTTTTTCCATTGGATGTTCTTTCCTGCTTTGTCAAAGATGAGTTGGCCATACGTTTGTGGGTCTAGTTCTGGGGTTTCTATTCTATTCCATTGGTCTATGTGTCTGTTTTTGTGCCATAAGTTCTCTTTTTTATTGATTTCTAGAATAATCACACTGTAGTCAGAAAACATATTTTCCAGGAGTTCAATTTTTTGAAATTTGTTGAGACTTGCTTTTATAGCTCATTATATGGGCCTAGATGGCTTCACTGACAAACTTATTAAACATTTAAGGAAGAAGATAGAAAAAGAACAAGAGACTTCCCAACTTACTTTGAGACTACCTTGATATAAAAATTTAAAAAAGATGAAAATTATAAGCCATGTTTACTCATAAGCCTAGAAATAAAAGCCTAAATAAAATATCAACCAAATTCCATAATATATATAAAAAATATACATGACCAACCAAGTGAGTTTATCCCAGCAATGTAAAGTTGGTTTAAAGTTGTAAAATCAAGCAATTTACCATCCTAACAGATTAAAAAAGAAAATATGATAATATCAATAAATGTACAAAGAGCATCTAAAAAACTCAACATTCATTCATAATAAATTTTCTAGTGAAATTGGGGCGCCTGGGTGGCTCAGTCAGTTTAATGTCCAGCTCTTGATTTTGGCTCAGGTCATGGTTTTGCAGTTCATAGATCAAGTCTTTCATCGGGCTCTGCACGGATAGTGTGGAGCCTGCTTGGGATTTTCTCTCTCTCTCTCTCTCTCTCTCTCTCTGCCCCTACCCTGCTTGTGTTCTTTTCTCAAAATACATAAATAAACATTTTTTAAAAAGTCTCTAGTGAAGTTAATTTAGTAAACGGATAACTACAAAAAAAACCTACAATAAACATCATAGTCAACATGGTGAAATACTGAAAGCTTTCTGTTTGAGATCAAGAAAAAGGCAGGGACAATTGCTACATCATTTCTATTCCACATTGTACTGGAGGTCCTGGATAGTGCAGACCATCAAGAAAAAGAAATAAAAGTGTAGGAAAATAGATTTACAGATGATTTGATTGCTCATTGTGATAGCTAATTTTATGTGTCAAATAGCCTGGGCCACAGGATGCCCAAACATGTGGTTAAACATTACTTCTGAGTGTGTCTATGAGGGTTTCTGGGTAAAATTAACATCTGAATTGGTAGAAGTCTGAGTAAAGCAGACTGCCCTCCCTAATGTGAGTGGACCTGCCTGAATAAAAGGGTGAGTAAGAAAATTCCTTCTCTCTGCCTGTCTTTGAGTATTTTGGTCTTCTGCTTTTGAATTAGGACATGAACTACAACTTGAACTAGAACTATAACGCCAACTCTCATGGGTTCTCCAGCTTACTCTGCTTATCTTGGATTCCTCTACATCTATTAGAGAGAGAGAGAGAGAGAGAGAGAGAGAGAGAGAGAGAGAGAGTGTGTGTGTGTGTGTGTGTGTGTGTGTGTGTTCCTGTTCCTTTGGAGACCCCAGACTAATACACCCATGAAGGAAAATCAAATATTGTATAAATACATTATTTTAATTTATAAAAAATAAAATTTTATTCCTGTGTAGCAGCAACACAGTTGGAAAATAAAAATTTTCAATAATATAATTTACAATGAATAAAAATATGTATCATGTACCTTGGAAAATATCTTAACAAAAGAAGTACAGGATCCCTAAGGAAAAAACTATAGACTCTGAGAGGAATTAAAGATCCAAATACATGAAATGTAAAATCATGTTCGTGAATTATCAGACTTAATATTGTAAATGTATCAATTCTCAAACTGATTTTATGGAGATAAAATCACAGTCAAAACCGAAAAGGTTGTTTGCTGAAACTGACAACATAATTTCAAAACTTATATGAAATGCAAAAGGCTAAGAAAACCAGCCACTTAATCAAAGAAGTGTAAGTACTTGCTCTAATCATTATTGGGATTTATTACAAAGCTACAGTAAGAATGTGATACTGTTATAATGACAGACAAACAAATGAATGGAACAGAATACAGAAGCAAGTCCACATATATATATGGACCCTTGATTTACAACAAAGGTAGTTCTACAGAGTATGAGGATGGGGTCATGGGAAGGTGAGGAAGCCCAGAAATAGTAAACAACTAGATACCTATATGGAGAAGGTATCTTCTCCATATAGGAGAGGATGGAGGTATAGGAGGTATGGAGAAGAACTGGAGAAACTTAACTCCAGTTCACACTTTACACAAAAAACAATTCTAGTTGGATTTTTTAATAAACTTCTGATAATATAAAACAAGATATTATCTTCATGACCTCAGGATAGGAAAGGATTTCACAAAAATTACTATCCGTAAAGGAAAGGATTCATAAACATAACTATATTAAAATTTAAAACTTAACATTCATCAAAGTTAGCACTGGAGAAGAATAATGTAACACATAAAATAAAAGGGCTCATATCCAGAACACAGAAATAACTCCTAGAAATTCAGTAGACGGGCACCTGGATGGCTTAGCTGGGTAAGCATCTGACTCTCGGTTTTGGCTCAGGTCATGATCTCGGGGTTTTGGGAGTTTGAGCCCCAAGTAGGGCTCTGTGCTGAAAGCAGGGAGCCTGCTTGGGATTCTCTCTCTCTCACCCTCTCTCTTTACCCCTCCCCTGCTCACGCTGTCTCTGTCTCTCTCAAAATAAATAAATAAACTTAAATAAAAGAAAAAAAGAAATTCAGTAAGAAAAAAAGTATAAAAATTCCAGTACAGGAGTGCCTGGCTGTCTGTTAGTAGAGCATGTGACTCCTGACCCCAGGGTCATGGTTCAAACCCCATGTTAGGCATGGAGTCTACTTAAAAAAAAAAAAAAAAAAAAAAATAGAAAAAACAGGCAAAAAAAATCAGCACTTCATAATAGAAGAAATTCAAATGACCAGTAAGAGCTTTGGCTCTTTAGTAATCAGAGAAATGCAAATTAAACCACAATGAAAACTATTACCCACTCACATCAAACTGCAAAACTAAAATGTCTGAGAATACCAGTAATCATGTAGAACAATGGGGAAAAAAAAACAATGCGAACTTCAGACACTGCAAATGGAGTGCAAAATGCCTCAATCATTTTATTTTTTTTGGCTCAATCACTTATGAAAACTTAGCCATTATCTACAAAAGTGCAAAATATGCAATACCCCGTAGTCAATAATACTGTAAAAACTGTGTATATTAACAGATGGTAACTAGACTTATCGTGGTGATCATTTCATAAAGTATATATACCTGAAACTAATACAATACTGTACATCAATTATACTCAATTAAAAAAATAAAAAATTAAGGACACCTGGTTGGCTCATTCAGTACAGCATATGGCTCTTGATCTTGGGGTCATGAGTTTGAGTCCGGCATTTGGTGTAGAATTTACTTAAAAATAAAATCTTATATATGTAGATAAATAAATAAATAAAATGTTTAAAAGGATATGCATACCCTATGTTTAAAGCTATGTAGACCAACATAGCAGACACTAGGCACCTGTGGCTACTGAGTACCTAAAATGTAGCTCCACTGAATTGAAATGGGCTTTAAGTATAGAATATATGCCAGATATCAAAGATATAGTATAAAAAAAGAAAGTCGAATATCTCAATGTTTTTACTGTTTATATGCTAAAATGATTAGATTTATTGGGTTAAATAAAATATATTATTAAAATCAATTTCATCTGTTTCTTCTTACTTTTTTTTTTTTTTAACATTTTTTATTTATTTTTGGGACAGAGAGAGACAGAGCATGAACGGGGGAGGGGCAGAGAGAGAGGGAGACACAGAATCGGAAACAGGCTCCAGGCTCCGAGCCATCAGCCCAGAGCCTGACGCGGGGCTCGAACTCACGGACCGCGAGATCGTGACCTGGCTGAAGCCGGACGCTTAACCGACTGCGCCACCCAGGCGCCCCTCTTCTTACTTTTTTAATACAACTATGAGAAAATTGAAAATTACATATGTTGTTTACATTATATTTCTATTGGACAGCACTGTTCTAGAGAAATTAGCACATGGGTTTACTAGAAGACATGTACAAGAAGGCTCATAAGCAGCATTACTAGTGATACCACCAAACTAGAAGCTCAAATATCTAGGGGTGCCTGGGTGGCTCAGTCGGTTAAGCCTCCGGCTTGGGCTCAGGTCATGATCTCAGGGTTCGCCAGTTCGAGCCCTGCCTCGGGCTCTGTGCTGACAGCTCAGAGCTTGGAGCCTGCTTCTCATTCTGTGTCTCCCTCTCTCTGCCCCTTCCCTGCTCATGCTCTGTCTCTCTCGGTCTCAAAAATAAACATTAAAAAAAAAATTAAAAAAAAAAAGAAACTCAAATATCTATCTAAAGTGGAATAAATTATAGCATAGTCATACAATTGAATATAGGAGGAAACATGAGTAACTACAGCTATGGATATGTCTTCAAAATAATGTTGGCAGAAAGAAGCCAGATAAGGAGAATATATACCATGGAATTCCACCTCAAGATCAGACAAAATTAAACTATAATGTTTAGGGACACGTTTAAAAGGTAAAAATATAAAAGAAAAGGGCAGTGATTACCATAAAAGTGGTTACCTTCTGGAGAGTTCTATTGAGAAAAGTGCTAAATAAGTGTTCCTTAAATTGTATATTTATGTTTTATGCATTTTTTATTGTTTTACCACTTCACCATAAATAAGGTTTTAAAATGTTGGAGAATCATCTAGCAAACAGAAAATTAAGGGGTGAAATTACAAAAAAAGTAAGTCAAAAGGACCCTCCTAGTCACGAGCTAATAAATGAAATTAAAATGTCAAGGGTGCCTGGGTGGCTCAGTTGGTTAAACATCTGACTTAGGCTCAAGTCACAATCTCACAGTTTGTGAGTTCAAGCCCCGCAATCGGGCTCGGTGCTGATAGCTTGGAGCCTGGAGCCTGCTTCAGATTCTGTGTCTCCCCCTCTCTCTGCCCCTCCCCTCCTTATGCTCCGTCTGTCTCTCTCTCAAAAATAAATAAACATTTAAAAAAAAAAAATGTCAGAACCCTGGAGACAAAGAGAATATCCTACAAGCTGAGGGTGAAGGAAAGAAGCAGGTCCTATACAAAGTAGGTATTAGACTAGTTCCAGACTTCAACTGTAATACTAGAAGCTAGAAGGCAATAATTTTCATCCTAGAATAATATCCTAATAAACTATCAATCAAATGTCATAGTAAAATGAAGACATGCTTAAGCATAACAAGGTCAAAAATTTTGTCTCCCATGCACACTTTCTCATTAAGCTTTTATAGTTTGTAACAGTAAAACAAGAGTATGAATCAAGGAAGAGAAAAAATGGCATACAGGAAATGAAGGAACTAATACAGAACAAAGGCCAAAGGAGTAACCAGCATGAAGTGAAGGAAAAATGTGAGAGTTGTACAACAGGCATAAGGTCACCAGTCCAGACTGCAGATCAGAATACTCTGGGAGAAACTATCTCAAGAAGATGAAATCAAGGAGCACCTGGCTGACTCAGTCGAAGAACATGTGACTCTTGATCTCAGGGTTGTAAGTTCAAACCCCATGGTGGGTGTAGAGATTACTAAAATAAATAAAAACTTTTAAAAAAAGATGAAATTGATAAGAGTATCTGATGGATCTAAAACTCTTAAGAGGCTATTTAGACAACTGGTAGAGACTTTAATCTTGAATTAGAAAGTACATAGACAACTACACAAATATGAAAACAAGACAATTATTAACTCCAGTAAAAGGTTAGGTAGAAAAGGAAAAGCAGTTTAACTATAAACAACATTTACAGTCATAATTATGTAAACTGTAAATACTGATCCAAACAAAACTAAGATATAACCATGGTGTGGGGTGAAACAGGAAATATGTTATGTATGGTAAGGTAGATGTGTATGGGGGAAGGAGGGAAATGTATATGTGTATTAAAGAATATTAAATCTTTATCTTCCATGGTAGGAAGTTAACAGATAATGGCCAAAACAGAAAAATCAAGAAACAGTAATTTTTTTCCTGAGAGATACAGAATACTGAAACAAATCACTTTGAAAAGTTAAAAGTAATTATCTCTGGAAAGCAGAAAATTTTGTGAATGGAGAAGAGATACTGCTATTTTTCTTACAAGTTATTTTTCTTGTAAGTTAGTTATCTTTTTATTTGCAGGAATAATTTTGATAAAATATAAACTAACTTATAAAGAAATATAATCTGAACTGGGGAAGTAGGAAAAAAGAAGGATACATAAAACTAGAAATGATAAATACTACTTTTTCAAGAACTTTGGATAAGAAGAGTTTAAAGTAAGGCAGTTAGATATTTATACAGGACCACATCCAAAATGACAGACTTTATAATATTTTTATAAATTCAAAATAGATTTCAGGGAAATATTTTCTCTTACATCATGCACTTCTTTAACATAACAAGAAGAAACTTAATTATACTTACCATATGTTTCTATTAGATCAATAGAATTAAAATTTTCCTTTTTTAATAAAAAATAAGGATTGGGGTGCCTGGGTGGCTCAGTTGGTTAAGCATCTGACTCTTGCTTTTGGCTCAGGTCATGATCTCATGATTCATGAGTTCCAGCCCTGTGTCAGGCTCTGAGCTGACAGAGCCTGCTTCGCATTCTCTCCCTCCCTCTCTGCCCCTCCCCTATGCCCATTCTCTCCCTCTCTCTCTCTCTCTCTCAAAATAAATGCATAAACATTAAAAAAAAATAAGAATTTACACTGGAAGTTTAGCAATGGCATTCATAAGACTGTTTCTTATAACATCCTTCCATAAAAGCCAAGTGCCCTACTCAGTAAAAGTGTGCATGAGAATTAAAAAATAATGTCCAACTGGGATAGATTTTTTTTCCTGTGATTATGATTTTGGTAAATAACCTGCAAAGCAATTTTAACATTTAGCATCAAAATTTCTTATGCCAAACTTCCTAAAGTAAGTGCAAATATGAAAAGTCATAAAAATATATGTTAAAATCCCACACATAAATACAAATAGGACATCAAAATGACAATAAAAGATAACCCTACTTTGCACTTCCACAGTGTTTACTATGTCAGCACCGTAAGAGACAGTAAAAATAAAATTACCACATCAGAACAAACTCACCTATCATATTTTCCTGAAAGACTAGTCAGAAAAAGAGCAATTAAAATAATTTTCAGTCCTTAACAGTAGATCAACAAGTCAGACCTGCATTTTAGTTACACCATTTTTTCAAATTGCCAGAAAGTATTTCCCTATACATACACTGTAAAAAGAATAGTCATGATTCTATATATAGATTCATGCACAAAAACATTAAACTTTAATTTTTTTCCTACTGAGATAAACACTATACAAACTTCAGAAATGTCATTTCCTAATTTGTATCTTTCAGTTCTGCATATTCACAATCAAATAAAAAACTCTGGCTAGTGCATTTATTTAATCAATTAACATTTGAGTTTTTGTACAATGTAGAAATAAATCCCTTTGGCCGCACAGTATGACATTTATTGATGCCAAATTCTTCACTCCATTGCCAAGATTTTTGCAAGGATGCAAATATCTCAAACATCAATATTAAGAATACTGGAAGTTTAAGGGGCACCTGGGTGGCTCAGTCAGTTAAGCATCTGACATTGGCTCAGGTCATGATCTCATGTTTTGTGAGTTCCAGCTCTGCATGGGGCTCTATGCTGATAGCTCAGAGCCTGAAGCCTGTTGGGGATTCTGTGTCTCTCCATCACTCTCTGCCCCTCCCCCACTTGCTCATGTGCTCTCTTTCTCTCTCTCTCTCTCTCAAAGTAAATAAACATAAAAAAGAATACTGGAAGTTTTTGTTGTTGTTATAAAAGAGTTAAAATTCAATTTAGTGGCACCTGGGTGGTTCAGTTGGTTAAGCATCCGACTTCGGCTCAGGTCGTGATCTCGCAGTTCGTGGGTTCAAGCCCTGCGACCGCTCTTTGCTGACAGCTCAGAGCCTGGAGCCTACTTCGGATTCTGTGTCTCCCTCTCTCTCTGCCCCTCCCCTGCTCACGCTCTGTCTCTCTCTCTCTCAAAAATAAACATTAAAAAAAATTCAATTTAAAAAGGAAAAGCAAATTTCATTCTAAAAATATACGCAAGGGGCGCCTGGGTGGCTCAGTCGGTTGAGCGTCCGACTTCGGCTCAGGTCATGATTTCACAGTCTGTGAGTTCGAGCCCCATGTCGAGCTCTGTGCTGATGGCTCAGAGCCTGGAGCCTGCTTCCGATTCTGTGTCTCCCTCTCTCCCTGCCCCTTCCCTGCTCATGCTCTGTCTCTCTCTGTCTCAAAAATAAATAAAAACATTAAGAAAAAAAAAATTAAAAAAAAATAAAAATATACGCAAAAGACTATAAAATATTGCTGACAGAAATTTTAAAAGACCTATGTAAATGAAAAGATAAACTTTATCAGCTGGAAGACTCAATATCATTAAGATGTCAATTCTTCTCAAATGATCTATCAACTCAACACAATCCCAATAAAAATTCCAGGTTTTTGCATAGTAATTGATACCCTGATTTTAAAATTCTTATGGAGGGGCGCCTGGGTGGCTCAGTTGGTTAAGCGTCCGACTTCGGCTCAGGTCATGATCTTGCGGTCCGTGAGTTCGAGCCCCGCGTCGGGCTCTGTGCTGACTGCTCAGAGCCTGGAGCCTGTTTCAGATTCTGTGTCTCCCTCTCTCTGACCCTCCCCTGTTCATGCTCTGTCTCTCCCTGTCTCAAAAATAAATAAATGTTAAAAAAAATAAAAAAATAAAAAAAAATAAAATTCTTATGGAACTACAAAGGCCCAAGAATAACCAAAACAACTCTGAAAGAGAACAAAGTTGGAGGGCTAAAATTACCTCATTTCAAGAATTTTTATAAAGCTACAACAATCAAAACAGTGTAGTATTGTTGTAAAGACAGGCAAAAAGGTCAATGGAACAGAATAAAGAATCCAGAAAGAAAGCCATAAATATACAGATGAATAATTTTTTTTAAAAGATCTTATTTTTAAGTAATCTCTATATCCAATATGGGGCTCAAATTCACAACCCTGAGATTAAGAGTCACATACTCTACTGACCTAGCCAGCCAGGTGCTGAGTGATGAGTGATTTTTAATACAGGCATAAAGGAAAGGACAAAACTTATCAAACTGTACATTTTAAACATTTATTTCAATAAATGATAGCAGAACAACAGATATCCATATGGAAGAAAAAGTAACATACAAAACTATCTCATATGTAAAAATTAACTCAAATAGATCATAGATCTAAATAGAAAACCTAGAACTATAAAATTTCTAGGAGAAAAAGTAGAAAATTTTTATAACTCTCAGTTAACTAAAGTTTTCATAAATATGACACCAGAGGCATCGTCCCTAAAAAAGCAAATGGGTAAACTGGACTTCATAATAATTTAAAACTTTTGCTCTTCAAAAGATAATATTAAGAAAATGAAAAGACAAGTTACAGACTGGAAGAAAATCTCTGTAGAGCATATATCTGATACAGGATTTGTATCAGACATATATAGAACTCTCAAAATGCAATAAAAAGCAAACAAATGGGCAAAATGGGCAAAAGATTTGATCAAACACTTCACCAAAGAAAACAATGGATGGCAAATAACATGAAAGATGTTCAACATCATTAATCACTAGGGAAATACAAATAAAAACCACAAGGAGATACCAAGACAGACCTATTACAGTGGCTAAAATTAAACACCAAATATTGGCAGGAGGAACTGGAACTCTCATACTTTGCTGGTGGGAATGTAAAACTGTAAGAGTTTGAATGGAAAAGTTTGATAGTTACTTAAAAAGTTAAACATATGTCTACTGTCTGATCCAGCCACCTTTGGTAATTACTCAAGAAAAAAGGAAATTTATGTTCATATAAAGACTTGTACACAAATATTCATAGCAGTTTTATTTGTAATAGCCAAGACTGGAAAACCAAATGTACACATATAGGTAACAAGATAAACAGTGGTATACACACAATGGAATGCCACTGAGCAATAAAAAAGGAATGAACTATTAATATATGAAGCAAAATGGATGAATCTCAAGACAATTATTCTGAGTAAAAGAAGCCAGACAAAAAGAGTATATATTGTATGATTCCATTACTATAAAACGCTAAAAAATGCAATCTATAGTGATGGAAAGCAGAAAGCAGATGTAACTGCTTGGGTACAAGAAATGGGGAGGGTTGGGAGGGAGAATTAATGAGAGTCAAGAGGAAATTATGGGGCTGAGGATATATTCAATATTTTTTGTGATGGCTTCACTGATATATACATACACAAAAACTTATCAAACTGCACACTTTAAATATATGCAGTTTATTATATGTCAATTATACTCCCAATAGTTTTAGAAAATAAAAATATAATATTTTAAGGTAGCATTTTCTTTAACTAGGGTATATAATGAAGAATTGAAACTGCAGCTGTACACTATCAAATCTTTAAGGTCAGAACCATTTCTTATGTTTTTGGTTTCCTCTTATTTCCCCACCCTTTTATTTCTAATATACAGGTAATCTAGTGCCACGCTTTGCCTAAGGAAAGCACTCAGTATATACCTGTTAAATAAATAAATTCACTGTAGCAAAGAGATTTCTTAGCCTCACTGAAATCTGGCCATCTGGCACTGGCGAAAATTGAGAACTCCATAAAATTAGTTTTTATTTCACTGGATATGCACTGGAGACTCAATTATCGCATATAACATTACAAATGAGATTTCCAAAAATGTTCCTCCGTTCTCACTATCAATATTCACTTCTCAGATTCAGTGCTCTTAGGTGCTTTCTTGAAGGGTTTTCTTTTCTTTTTTTTTTTTTTCTTTGAGAGAGAGAGAGAGAGAGAGCAAGAGAGAGAGGGAGCGTGTGCGCACCCATGAGCAGGGGAGAGGGAGATAGAGAGAGAGAATCTCAGACAGGCTCCACACTCAGCACAGAGCCCGACACGAGGTTTGATCCCATGACCCTGGATCACGACTTGAGCTGAAATCTTGAGGGGTTTTCAATGTAAGTTTTTTTTTAAAATGGAGATAAGTACAGGACAAGAATCTTATTCTATTCAGCTTAATATTATGTGAGGGCTTACCATAAAATAATCAAAACATGTAGAGAAAACTATTGGTGGAAGCTAACATTTTGTCATTAAAATTTTCCTTAAATGGAATGCAATGGCATATGATCTGTCATGTGAATATTAAGTACATTCCCATACAGGCAGGCCATTAGCCTATAAAGCCAAGAAAGTGCAGGCTAGATCAATGGTTCCGCGATGTTTCAGGGACAAAGCATTTGGAAGTTACACTGCTCTTAGCAGAATATGAAATATTAAGTCACTTATATTTCATCATAGAGAGTAGGCGTAATATTAGTAAAAATGACTACAAAACTGAAAACTATAGGCACATGTTTGTAAGAAAAAACAAAAAGTGCCAAACTTTTTCCTGCAAAATCTCTGTATCTCTTGTTCATTTGTGTTACTATCTTTCACTACTCATTAGCAAGTAAACTGTAGCAGACACACCATAGGCTTAAGAAAAACTTAGGAGAGAAAAATAAAATTGAAAAAAATTAATATTGGCTTTTTTCCCCCTGTGAACTAGGAAAAGGTCACTATTCTCAATATGCTTTTATTCAAAGGATATTTACTCCTAGTGCCAAATACCCACTTCCTTCAGCATACTACCAAAACTTTTAGTATGTACTCTTTCTTAAAGAAGATCTGCCTGACAAGGTACCTGCACTCAAAGAGTAAACAGGCTCTCCTTTCCCACCTCTTCTCAGCTGTCCTCCCACTTTGCTGAAGAGGCAGATCTCTAACTTACTCTGAATGTCACTATGGTGTGTTGCCCTGGGGTGCAATAAAAAACTAATAACTAAATTCTAGGACACTAAACAAAGAGACAATTACAAATACTTTTCATTAAAGTACCCTGCTTCTTGGGGTGCCTGGGTGGCTCAGTCAGTTAAGCGTCTGGCTTTGGTTCAGGTCATGATCTCGCGGTTTGTGAGTTTGAGCCCTGCATCGGGCTCTGTGCTGACAGCTCAGAGCCTGCAGCCTGCTTTGGATTCTGTGTCTCCCTCTCTTTCTGCCCCTCCCCCACTCATTCTCTCCTTCTCTCTCTCTCTCTCTCTCTCTCTCTCTCTTTCTCTTTCTCTCTCTCTATCTCTCAAAAATAAATAAATAATTTAAAAAGTACCTTGCTTCTTCCATTTGCTAGCCTACTATCAAAAAACACAGCCTAAGGAGAAAAACTCTTGAAAACAAAGAAAAGAAAGCATCTTTAAGAAATATTAAAAGGCAGTATTACCTTATCTCATTCAGGAGAAAAAAATTCAAAGCAAGTTTTCACACTTTATCTACTTTCCTATCTTACAATTAGAATTCAGAAGTGAGATGGCTGGCATGTGACATGTATTAACACATTCATTTGAACGCATTCATTTGAACTGAAAAATTAAGTCAGACTTTGTCTCAAAGAAGATAAATATGATGAGGCTGGTTGGCTTGACAATTAAAACTAACCTTGGCAATTTGGTTATGTGGTGGATATTTTGCATTAAACAAATGAGCGTGGTACTCAGAATTCTAAGGTGGCCTCTAGGATTCCCACCCCGTGATATACATGCTCTGTGTACTCCTCTTGAGTGTGGGCAGGACCTGTGAATGTGATGAGGATATCACTATGATCAAGTTACCATATAAGGCAAAAGTGACTATGATCCCTAATCAGTTGACTTTGAGTTAATCAAAAGATTATCACTAAATCAGGTGAGTCCTTTAAAAGAAGGTCTAGGGGCGCCTGGGTGGCGCAGTCGGTTAAGCGTCCGACTTCAGCCAGGTCACGATCTCGCGGTCCGTGAGTTCGAGCCCCGCGTCAGGCTCTGGGCTGATGGCTCGGAGCCTGGAGCCTGTTTCCGATTCTGTGTCTCCCTCTCTCTCTGCCCCTCCCCCGTTCATGCTCTGTCTCTCTCTGTCCCAAAAATAAATAAAAAATAAATAAATAAATAAAAGAAGGTCTAGTGTATGAGATAAGAAACAGCACCAGATACATTCCTGTTGGCCTTAAAGAAACAAACTGACATGTTATAGGGAGGGTCGTGTGGCAAGGAATGGCAGCAGCCTCCAGGAGCTGAGGGCCTCAGACATGTAGCTGCAAGGAAATGAATTCTGCCAATAACTACATGAGCTTGGAAGAGGATTACCAAGCTTCAGATGAGACTGCATGCCCAGCCAAAACCTTGACTGAGACCCTAAGCAGAAAACCCAGGTAAAAGCTGTGCCTAGACTTTTGACCTACGGAAACTGAGACAATAAATTTGTGTTGTATTAAGCCACGAAGCTTGTAATAATTTGTTACGCAGCAGAACATGAATACAATGAACTAGATCTACAGCTCCAAGAATTCAATGAAAGTATGTTTAAAGATGAGGCGTCTGGGTGGCTCAGTTGTTAGTTAAGCATCCAACTCGTGATTTCGACTCGGGTCATGATCTCACGGTCATGGGATTAAGCCCCTTGTCGGGCTCCATGCTGACGGCTCAGAGACTGCTTGGAGTCTCTCTCTCTCCCTCTCTTTCTGCCCCTCCCCTGCTCATGCACTCTCTCTCTTCCACAAATAAACATAAAAAAAAAGAAAATGTTTAAAGAATATGATAAGGTAAAATATATTTTATTAGTAAATACTGTCATAGCTAAAGTGTACTAAAGTTAATACTGTTTTCATTTTCCTAATTTTTCTTAGATATACTGGACTAAACAAACTACTTAGAAGCAAAAAAGTGAAAAAGTAACAGTTGTAATTATTAGTCATTTGATACGTTCTAGAAAAGCTAGAAAATAAAAAAGTGAATAGCTCTAAATACCAGGCAACAAATCATTCTGCAAGTCAGGTGGTTTCCAACTTTTTACTTTAAACAAAAGGAGTTTAAAGTAAATGAGTTGCTGGGTGACATGTCATTAAGACTCTTTGATAGATCACAATATAATTTTTGGCATATAATTTTGAAAGAAGCTTAAAAATGAGTTTGATTGTTTTAAATTCTTCTATTTATGTTAACAAGGGGTCTCAGGGCTTACATCTATAGAAATCGGAAATAGGAATAGAACTAACACTGAACTATGATTCACCTCTGTAAGACCCTATCTTATTCTAGCAGTAAGTCATCCACAAAACATGAACTAATTTAAAAACAATGCAAACAACTACATAGGTGTCACTGAATAATGCATATTCAGTAAAACTTTATAAGTACTAATTGTTCAAAATCCATGACATACATGTTCTTTTGATCAACCATGTCCTGCTAGTAATTCACCCTAAAAGAAAGATCTTAACATCTTATAGTCACTGAAGAGTTTTAAAAATTCAATATGTAGACACTTTTGTTGAGGAAAATGTAACTATAAAGAAGAGATAAAAGACTTTCAAGCATAAAAATAATATATTAGACTATAATTATGTGGAGGAAGTGGAAGGAAAAATTCAGAGAGAAAAAAGAATGATATAAAATTTCCAGCTGTTAAAAAAAAGCACTTTGTCCCATTTGCAATGACATGGATAAAACTAGAAAGTATAATGATAAGTGAACTAAGTCAGGGAAAGACAAATACCGTGTGATTTCACTGATATATGGAATTTAAGAAACAAATGAGCAAAGAGAAAAAAGAAAGAGAGATCAACAGACTCTTAACTATAAAGAACAAAATGATGGTTACCAGAGGGGAGAGAAATGGGGGGATGGGTCAAATCGTTGATGGGGATTAAGGAGTGCACTTGTCATGATGAGCACCAGTTACTGTATGGAAATGATGAATCACTATCACTATATTGTACACTTGAAACTAATATAACAAAAAAAAAAAAAAGAAACTAATATAACACTGTATGTTAACTAACTGGAATTAAAATAAAAACTTTTTTAAATATATATATATATATATTTTAATGTTTATTTGTTCTTGAGAGACAGAGAGACAGAGCACGAGTGGGGGAGGGGCACAGAGAGAGACTGGGAGATACAGAATCTGAAGCAGGCTCCAGGCTCTGAGCAGTCAGCACAGAGCCCGACGTGGGGCTCGAACTCACAAACTGCGAGATCATGACCTGAGCTGAAGTCAGACGCTCAACCAACTGAGCCACCCAGGCGCCCCAAAATAAAAACATTTTTTAAAAAGAACTTTGTCATGTATATTATAAAAAGATGAATGGTGGATATCAACTTGTTATGGTATTTAGATTTCACTGGATATATTTAAAAGACTGATAGAACTGTTTTATTTTAAAACATCAGTATTTAGGGGTGCCTGGGTGGCACAGTTAGTTGAGTGTCCAATTCTTGACTTCAGCTCAGGTCATGATCTCAGAATCATGGGATCGAGCTCTGTAAACACAGGGCCCCGTGCTGAGTGTGGAGCCTGTTTATGATTCTATCTCCCTCTGCCCTTCTCCCCTACTCATGCTCTCTCTCTCTAAAACGAAAACAAAAAAAGTCAGTATTTAGAACACATATACATTTTTTTTAATGTTTATTTATTTTTGAGAGAGAGACACAGGGTGTGAGTGGGGGAGGGTCAGAGAGAGAGGGAGACACAGAATCTGAAGTGGGCTCCAGGTTCTGAGCCATCAGCACAGAGCCTGACGTGGGGCTCGAACTCACAAACGGGGAGATCAGACCCGAGCGGAAGTCAGATGCCCAACCGACTGAGCCACCCAGGCGCCCCCTAGAACACATATAAAATTGTATCTTCTGCAACTATTTGAACGTGAAAATTTTTATTAAATGTCAACATAAAAACATGCAATTAAAAAATTTCTTTTGGGGCAAACCATAAGAGACTCTTAAATACAGAGAACAAACTGAGGGTTGATGGGGGTGGGGGAAGAGGGGAAAATAGGTGATGGGCACTGAGGAGGGCACTTGTTGGGATGAGCACTGGGTGTTGTATGTAAGTGAGGAATACATCATAACTGCATACACTGCATGTTAGCCACCCTGACAATAAATTGTACATATAAAAAAATTTCTTTTGGGGATACATAGCAATAAAAGTAAAAAAAAAAAAAAAAAAAAGCAAAACAAAACAAAAAACAAACCCTCTAATTTAGGAGAATCAAGGCTCCATGCTGATTAGATTTGAGCCTAGTGTGACACAGAAGGGAAGGATGATGACCAGGTTTCTGGCTTGAATATATCATTTATACTGGAGGTTTTGGAAGATGATAATAAACTTGGATTGGGTTATGTTGTGAACATCTACATAGGAATGTCCAGGAAGCAGGGGATGTAGCAGTTTTAAATAGGCTTCAGGAGAAGTCCTCTTCAAGATGATGTTTGACTTAAAGGAGATACGAGGACCAGTCATGTTTTTAATCTGCAGGAAGGTTGTTCTAGGCAGACAAAACAGCAAATACAAAAGCCCAGAGATTAGAATACGTCTACAGATTAGAATGTCTCTATCTGTGGGTACAAGATAGCCACTATGGGCAGGAGCAGAGTAAAAAAAGGGACAGTAGTAAATGAAGTCAGAGGCATAAAGGTAAAGGGCAGCATAGAGTGCAATAACCTATTGAGAGGACTTGGACTTTTATTCTGAGAAGCAATGAGAGTTTTGAACAAAGGAATGACATGATCTTACTTATCTCTACTATGTTAAGAAAAGACTGAATGGGGCAAGGGCAGAAGAGAGGAGGCCAGTTATAGGGTATTTTAATACTCCAGGAGATTGATGATGACTTGGTCTCAGGTGGTAGAAGTGGAAGAGTAAGAAATGGTGACTGAATGAATATAGCTACTGTTTTCGAAGTACAGCTAAATGGATTTTCTGAGAGATTAGAGAGACAAGATTTAGGAATAACTCCAGATTTTTATTTGGAGCAACTAAAAGGAGGGAGTAGCCATTTACTGATATAAGAAATACTACAAAAGGAGCAGGTTTTGCAGGGGAAGAGAAGGAGCTCAGTATTGGCTGAGATGCCTATCACAAATACATGTGGAGGTATCAAGCAAGAAGTTGCTTAGGCTCAGGAGAGAGGTCTGAGTCAGAAATAAAAATATGGAAATCATCAGATATGGATGACATGCGAAGCCATGAGGCTGGATGGGATCCACAAGAAGTGACTGTAAATAGAAACAAAAGTCCCAAAACTAAGCTCTGGGGAAGTCAGGATGAAGTAGTTAGGGAAGATGAGGAGGAATCAACAAAGGGAGAAGACTAGAAGGAATAGCCAGAGGGAGAAAACCTACAGAGGTTGGCATCCTGGAAGCCAAACAAGGAAAAGGATTTCAAGAAAGAGAAGTTCAACCGCCAAATGCTGCTAATGGGTTACTTAAGAAAGCAAAGTGCTATGTAAGTAAGAGGTAATGTTTGAGTTTACAAAGGGACTTAAGAAAACAGGGAGACTGAAAACTTTCCTTGGAAGAGACAATACTAGTGCTCATATCTACATCTTGATGTTATTTTCATTGTATTGCTCATCTCCACACATTAAAATGTGAAGTGCACAACACTTCATACATTACAAAGGCTTTCTACTGTCATATGTTCTTACATAAAAGAAGAAAAGTTTCAGGTTGTTAATTTTTAACGTGACTACATGAGATAATGCTAAATCCATCAGTTCCATTAAAATTCCTTCCTGATTCAAACATACAGGCTAACAGAGGATATAATCAAACTACCGTTCCCTTGAAAGAGAGGCCATGGTTAATATAAAAGACACATAGTGGATTTATGTCAAGTGGTAACACAGGTAATGCTTTGGATAGTCAGCATAAAACACTTTAATGGAATATTATCGCTCCAAATATACCATACCAAAATTAAACTGAAAATGGAGGACGACTACTAAATCATGGCTGACAGGGAACTAAATGCAGCAAGTTAAAATGCATTCCTAATGCTCATCCAGTTCTGGCTGAACCCCTTGGGTCAGTTTGGGTCATTATTAGTTTGGAATAATTCCAAATGACTCCCTGGAGTTCTACTTTTATATTCACTGGCTTTAGGAAATCCAGAACAGGACTGACGTCACAAAAAATCATAGGATATCCTATTTGTTGCTAGCTTTCAGTTGCAGTGATCTTTTAAAAAAGCAATTTGATCGAGTTAATCTAATTATTTTGTTACATAAATAACACTACAGGACTTCGTATTTTCAGGCAGAAATGTTAACCTGGTCTTACCAACTAGCCTCTTCTTTTCACTCCATCTTGGTTCTTTAAAACAAGTCGTGTTTCCTACCTTTCCCTCAGTCTCAAACTCTTTCTCCACCCCCACCTCCTTTCTTTGTCAACTCCTATTGATCTTTCAGATAATTGCTTACTTCTTTATTGTCTGACTTTCTCAGTCCTCTCCCACACAGCCATTTAGAAGGGAAGCTTTATGAGAGCAGGGGCCTTAACTATAACCTCAGTATCAAGAGTAGCGCCGGGAACCTATGAGGCACTCAATAAATATTTGAATATATCCTCCACAACTCGGCACGGATGTTACTTCCCTAGAAAAGCCTTCCTTGACCTTCTTATGTTAGTGACACCAAGTTTATTTTCTCAAAGCACCCAATGATTTTTTTCTGGGCCCCAGAAAGATCCAGAGCAGTCTTCTAAAATGGCTCCAGGAGACATTAGTACAAAGGCAGAAACACTATATCTTACAGAGTTCACAAAAGCATTTCTAAACCAAAACCCCCGACCCTCTTTTTCCTTGCCACAGACTGCTATTTAATTAACTCAGACGTTCTCTCATACCTCTTATATTTTAGACAGCTACCTAAGAGCAAACTGTAACATTTGGGGTGGGGAGTTCATATTTAACCTAATTAAGTTAGAGTCAGGAACAATGTAATTCAACCAATTCTTTCTATGACATTTGTAACTACAGATAGTAAGACATCAGATATTTTCTTTTCCATAATTAGCCTGGTGAAGAACACCTGAAGGAAAAGACATCCACAAGGGAAACATCAGGGACTAAAAAACCTGTTAAAATGGTTTTAAGGTATGTTTCCCATACGTAGAATGCTTACACTGATTTTTCTCAGCATACAATCAATAGCACATACACAAAGTACCAAAGCCATTTCAAAGACATAGGTAATAAGCTGCACTTACAAGTATACTCCTGTGCTCTTTTTTCCTCCCAAGTAATATGATAGCTTCAATTTTCTTAGGGAGTAGTGGTGAAGGCATTTATGTTTCTTGCTCTTTTAGGGAAGATACATAATTTAGCAGTAATGTTAACAATCATGTATCATCCATTAGTAATGTCATTTCCCTCTGCTTTACCCTCTCTAGTTCTTTACGTATGTAAATGCTCTACATGAAGTTCTGTTATATAAGTTAAATAACAACAACAAAAAGTGAAAGAACAAAAACAAAACAAAAAGTGACAGAACACATTTTTATTTTCAAAATCATTTTTCCATAAATCTGTTTTTCAATGTTAGTGTTTCTATGTAGCGAAATACATATTTAAAGTTGGTTTAAAAAATGTGGTTTTGGGGTGCCTCAGTGGCTCAGTTGAGCATCCAACCCTTGATTTTGGCTCGGTTTATGATCCCAGGGTTGTGGGATCAAGCCCTGAGCTGGACTCTGACGTGGATGTGAAGCCTGCTTGAGATTTTCTCCCTCTCTCTCTCTCTCTCTCCCTCTCCCTTTGCCCCTCTCCCTAGCTCGTGTGTGCACTTTCTCTTAAAAAAAAAAAAAAAAAAAAAAGACCCCTGTAGTTTCCAGGGCCAACAATGGTGACTTTACCATATTATTTGATTTTCATAAAAATTAGCCAAAAGTTGAAAATAAGCAAAAGAGATTACTAGGTGTCTTTCAGTACAATGCTGTCCTCAAAGCTCTGATTACTCCGTAATGACTGCATTATTTTAGAAATCTGTAAGATTAACATAGAGATGTTTTGTCTGGTACAGAAACAAATAATTTCAAATCAACAGAAAAGACAATCCACAACTCAGTGTTTATATTCCTATAGGATATTAACTAATTTTGTATCTTACCAACAATCTTATCTTAATACTACTTTTAAATTATTTATAAATACCTACCTCCTAAAATTTTCATATGAAGAAGCCTTAACATCTTGTGAGTTCCCTCATTAAGGAATGCATTAAATCAAACTCGCTAACACATGTTCATTTATATTTGCATGACAGCTATGATTTTACTTTTCTGAAAAGTATACTTCAAGTTTTCGAGGCTCCACCAAGATGCCCAAGTAGAATCTGATAGAGCCAATTGAACTACATTGCTCTTTTCACACACTCACATACACACACACTCACATACACACACACACACACACACACACACACACACACAGATATTCTTTACATAACTTTGAGTTCCTAAATGCTATCTTATTTATATAAACCAAAACGAGAAAGTTTAGAATTCTCAGTGTAGATGGTAAACACTTTTAGAGTGGGGCCCCTGCTTTTATTCATCTGTGTAATTTTAGTTCCAGCATGGTGCCAAATACCTAAAATGTGTTCAATTAATGTTAATTGCAATTATACTTCAATTTTTAAAAATGCAGGGATAAAAATAAAGTGCAGTAAAAAAAGAAAAAAAATGAAGTATACCACATGTTCAATGGAGGAAAAACCAACTGGAGGAGAAAAATCCTAGTGGCCTAAACTACTGCTACAAGTCAATTACTAATCCTGGTCGTCTTTATAACTATTTGTCAGCTGAAGGAAGCCAAAGTCTAGAGGCTTTCAATGTAAAGGCAGAGCGTCCCAAGAAATGGCAGGATTTCTCATTGTACAAAGGTATGGGTGGCAGGCACATACCAGAATGTAACACATCCTACAAAGAAAGAGTGAACCTTGAACTCTTTATGAACTGTAACTCTTAGCAGGCACTACAAACCTACATGTTGCAATACCACAAATACCCAAATGCCACAAAACTGAACGTAATTCAAATTACTAACACCAAAAATTTTCCCAAAATATGAAAAATGTCTTCCTTAGGAATATATCTCAATTCTATAATAACAGTAAATTAATGAATTAAATAAAAATTGCTTTTTGAATTCAATTCACCTCCTAAGACCACATTTTCTTAGATGTATTGATTCCATAAGCATGGGATATACGAGAACTGTGGTATAAGACAATACAAATCTACAAGACACCAGAGCTCCAGGTAAACAAGCACAGAAAATAAATGCAAAATAACAGTCTCAAAGCAATGGACTAGTAGGCTTGTTCTGGCTTTGATTCTAGCCTAACCTGAAGAAGTAAATCTGTGCATGCAGGATCATTAGGGTAAAAGCTACCTACTGAATAAGTTATGCAACATACATTCAAAGACTATTTGCTACCAGAAAGTACCTGTAGGTAGATACGTGCGTCACACTGCCAACAATACATGCCTACCTGATAACTGCACTCACACTTCTGCTGAGTGCAACTGTTCATGGACAAGTCAATTACTATCTAAGCATATCCCCCTTTACTTTCAACTCAGGCCAGAGTTCATTATCACTACTCAGCACATACCCGTTTCTTTCCCCCTCCGTTTAGAATCAGGCTGCCCATGGAAGTAAAGTCAATTTAATACTTCAACACCCAGCATGCCAATGAAATGATAACTGCCACTGGTTACCTCCACTAAGTTCTCTAAAAAGACATGACTTGGTGTTTGGCCCAAGGGAGGCAGTATCTCCTTGTAAGAATTATGAAAACAATGGAAAAATCTAAAACTGAATGCAGGTGGAAAATGTTTTTACTTTTAAAATATACCTCTTCCTTTCACTTACAGAAATGTATTGTATGAACATTTATTTTCCAAGTGCAGTCTTTTAAGTTAATGTTTATTTTTCTTTATTATTTTGAAGTTTATTCTTGGTTATTTTGCACAAAATGCAGATAGATGGGGCTAAACCTGCATCAATGGCAATGGAAGCCCATGTTCAGCAGGTGTCCTGTCTAATCCTGCAGTCTCTGTCTTGACTTTACAAAAAGGTTTATTTTAAAAATGACAGTGTGATTACTATCTAAATGCACAAACGAAGACCGACATCACCTACAGGAGAGATGCACTCAGGCGATATACACACAAACTTGAAAGAGTGATTTTTATGAGCTGCCCCTTTTTTGCCCCCTTAAAATGATTCCAAGTTCTAAACTGCACCCAGTGAAGAAACACCAAATTTTATAGGGGAAATCTCTTGTAAACAGATAAGACACTTCTGGCAGGAAGTTAAGAAGGCACTTTAAATTTACCTCAAGAATTGTAAAAGGAGTCTTACGGCTCACTGACATTTCACACGTGAAACACATTCATATTACAAAACAGTACTGCCCCTTAAGTGAGTGGACACCCTTGACAAGCAAACTGCCTAGGGGAACACCCCCAAAGAACCTGATTAAAAGTAATTACCAGGTCTGGAAATGAACTTTTGTTTTAGAAACTATGTAAACACCAGCGAGACTTTCTCCTGCCCGAATCCAGCCTGAGGACAACAAATTGGCCAACGGCGGAAGTCGCCTGACAAAATGACTGCAACATGAAATCCATTTTTATGATCATAACAAAACCTTCCTTCCGGGGCCAGGCAAAAACTTGAGAAAACGTCCTTCTTGATGCAACAGGCGACTGTTGAGCCCCCCCACAGCCAGCCATTGAGCAACAGCTGGACCCGCGGGACCCGGGCACTGGGAGGATGTGCAGCTCTCCGTTAGAAGCTCGCAGGGGGCCCCGGGCCCGGCACCCCCCGCCCGCTTGCTGCCGGGCTCTGCAGACGCAGCTCGCGGCCGCCCCGGCACCTCCCTGGGCCCCCGCGGCCGCCCAGGAGCGGCACTGACCTTCCGCAGGGCCGACACCAGCAGTCCCCGCCATTTCGGACTGTTCTCTTCGCTGAAGAACTCGTACGGCTGCGGCGCCTGCTGCATGGCCCCGGCGGCAGCGCCTCTGCATCAGGGGCGGCCCGCGGACCGAGCCGGGCCGGGCGGGTGGCCTGACAGGCAGGGCGCGGGCCGCCTCGCCTCGCCGGCCGCCGCCGCCCGGGCCGCAGCTACGGCCGAGGCGGCTCGGGGGCGGCGCCGGCGGGCGGGCGGGGGCTCCGGGGGCGGTTTCCTCGGCCCGGGCGGCCTCGCCTCGCGCAGAGTCCGCAGAGGAAGCGCGGCGGCCCGAGAACCCGGGCTACCCCCAGCTGCGACCGAGACGTCGGCCTCCTTTCCCGGAGGCGTTGGCCCGCTCCTCGGGCGGCTCCTCCTCCTTTGTCTGGGTTCGCAGTCCCGCGCGGGGTACAGCTGACCTCGCCCTCGCCCCCGCCCCAACTGCCGCTACGGCCGCGGCAGGCGGAGAGCGGCGGCGGCAGCTCGTCTCTTCATCGCCTCATTCCCGCCCTCCCAACAGGCAACGCTGCCCGGCCCGCTCGAGTCACCTCCAGAGGGCCCTGGGGATCCGGCGAGCGAGCTACACTCTCGCGCGCACAGTGCTGGCCACCGCCGCCGCCGCCCCTTCAGACACCGCGCACAGCGCCCCGGGGCCGCCGCCGAGCTCCGGGCCCCAGCAGTCGCCTCTCGGCCCGCCCCCTCGGCCCGGCGCTCATTATCCCGGGTCGCCGGAGAAGCCCCGCACGGAGCATGCGCGCCGCGGAGCAGGCAGAGGCGCCGGCCGGTCGCGGACTTTCAGAGGCGCGGGGGCCCGGCCGTGGGTGTCGGCCTGTGCTAGGGACTTGCTGGGGGCCTGTCCCAGATCGACTCTTCAACTTACTGTGTCTAACACGAACGCTCCCTTCTCTCGACCTTCCCAAGACAATCCTGCCTGACTCGGTGCCACTCTTCGAGGACGACAGTCATGGGAAGCAATTCAGGACGGGGAGAGAAAAGGACATTCGGGCTGGACACGATGTTTAACTACATAGGAGGTAGTCAACTATTTCATAGTGTGATGTTTTGGGGATTGAAAGGTGAGACGCGGAAAGCTCTCAGCCACCAGTGAGGAAGGGAAAGAAAGAACGGGCGGCGGGGCGGGGGAGTACATGCTGTATACTTCAGTTCCAGGATCAGTAACTCAACAATTATCCTCTTCTCAAATACACCTCAATTTGTCATTTGGCAAAAATCAGAAAGACAGAGTTGGAAAATTTATTTTTCTAATCCAAGTACCCACGGAATCACGAATTTCTTCTAATAGAGTCACATCCACATTCCCATGTACTTGGGATAAAGGGTAGGATAGTAAAATGCTTGTATTTCTCCAATTACTTTTTCAGTGACGGCAGACTTTGACTTATACAGACGGTTTTTTACTTTTCTCTCCTCGTCCGGAACTCCAGCTGTAAACTACTAGGCTGTCAAACGAGACTGTGATTATATTTTCTTACAAGAGAGTAAAGTGGTCAGTAGGAAGTTTCATTCTTGGCCAAGGAGGATATTGGAAGCCTTCCGAGCCAAATTTGGCTGAAGACACATTCTGTTTACCCAAATCTATATTTAAATTTTAAAATTGTTAATATTTTTAAATCAAGAGATTTCATATAAAAATGGATTTCCAGCTTCTGGACAAAAATCCAGCAACACTGGGTGCTGCTGCATTCCTGCAAAGGAATAGTCAGCAAGCAGGCAGTCGGTAGTGGCTGCCCTCTTTAGAAAAGTATGCCATCCCATTTCCAGTTGGCTATACTCCCTACCTGGCACTCTTCACTCTTTTATGTAACCTGCCTAGTCTCTACAGGCATCTGAGTTGTGATCTCTGAGCTAGGCAAACAGAAATGTGATCCACCTGCATGAGAGGGATAATCCAAGAATTACTCCTGTAAAAATCCCAACCAGACAAAAGGGCCATCTAGAAAAAAATGTTGGATTCATACCCCACATGATACGCTAGGATAAATTCCATTATGTATCAAAGACTTAAATGTAAAAAGTTAAAACCATAAAATAACTTTATAATTTCAGAGTACAAAAGACCTACTATGATATAAAATCTAGAAGATTGGTAAATCCATTTTTTAAAATGTGTGGCAAAAACAAAAACCATCACAAGGTAAGGCAAAAAGCAGATGACAAACTGGAAAAAATGTTTGTAACTCATTTTCTAAATAGTTTATTTCCCCAATATCTAAAGGAGTTTCTACAAATTAATAGGACCAAACGTAAGGGGAAAAAAAGGATAGCAAATACAAAAAAAACCACAGTTCACAGAAAATGAAGTATGTCTCTTAAACATAGTACAGATGCTCAACTTTACTCATATTACAAGAAATTTAAATTATACCGTTATTTTTTACCTATTAGAATAGCCGCATAGATCCAAAAGTTTGATGATATACTATGTTGGTGAGAATATGAAGAAACAGATACTCTAATATATTATTGGTGAGAGCTTAAATTGTTTCAACCTCTACCAAAGGCAACTTGACACTATCAAAGTTGCAAAGTCACATACCCTTTGACCCAGCAAATTCGAAGAATATGTCCTTTGGCACACTTGCTTGAATGTGAAATGATTTAACACAAAGTTATTGATTGCAGTACTGACGCACCAAAAGCAAAACAAAAATGCCCGAGAAATAAACAATTTAAATAATTGTCAGTAGGTATCAGGGACTGGTTCAACAAATAATGGTAAATTCACAGAATAGAAGCTGTAAAATCATTTGAAAAGAACCAGGCCACTGTGTTCAGGTCACTTGAACATTATCAAAGAGACAGTGCAAAGTGAAAAGAGCAGGGTGTATAATCTAGTATGCAGAGTATGCTACCACTTGTGTAAAAAGAAATGGAGGCAATATTTTTTTATGTATAATATCTCTGCAAGGCTGCACAAGAGATAAAATTTTTGTTGCCTCATGAATCAGTGAATTGGGTGGCTTGGAGGAGAGGAGATTCTTTCATGGAGTACATTTGGGGCATTTTGAATTTTCAACCATATGAATGTTGTACTTATTCAAAACACTAATTAAAAAACATTTTAAAAATAATACAGGGCACCTGGGTGGCACAGCCAGTTAAGTGTCCAACTTTGGCTCAGGTCGTGATCTCGCGTGATCTGATTGTGTCTCCCGCTCTCTCTGCCCCTCCCTCCTCATGCTCTGTCTCTATCTCAAAAATAAATACTTAAAAAAATTTTTTTTAAATAGTAAACACTTGCTTCAAGTGTTAAAAAATAGAAGTATTAGGGATACCTGGCTGGCTTAGTGAGTAAAGCATGCTACTCTTGATCTCGGGGTTGTGAATTAGAGCCCCACATTAAGTGTAGGGATTACTTAAAAACAAAATCTTTTTTAAAAATTGGAGTATTAAACATACTGATACTATACTTGGTCATAAATTTGAGTTAAAATTAATATGCTAGTTATTTGACAAGTACTAATTTTGTCTTTTTAGAATTTAAAATGGCTTTTGGGAGATAACTTGAATAATCTAAGCACATCTGAAATTTTAAAAGGCAGTGAAAATTTTAACAGTAATATTCTTGCACTGAAAAGCATTTTCAAGAAGGACTTACTCAACATTTCTCCCATTTACTCTCTCCTACTTCCTCGATGTATTTAAAGCTACAAGTGCTGCCAGTCAGAAGCAAACCAAAGCAATGCCACAGGAAACAATAAATGTCATTGTCACTCACTTTCATGGTTTGTTGCTGTAGCTAACTCTGGTCCTTTTACAGTCAACCTGCTGGCAAGAAGTTGGAGCAGGCTCTCAGACAGATCATGTGCCCTATCACCCTTATATGAGGCTTATGCCCAGAAATCCAACCCCCCGTGTAAAAGATAGCATACCAGAATGTCTTCCTAAGAGAAACTATAATGATTTATGAAATTCCGATTTGATTGATTTACTGTCCCCTCCACTGCCTGCAAAGCACTGTGTGTTTATGTGTTATATATATATTCTGCTATGGAACAGAAACCATGTTCCCTGGTGCTCTGGGGGTATGAAGATGACACTGAGGTGAGCCAGATATTGCCACCACTACCAAGTGGAAAGCCATTTTTGTAAATGGGGAAGTGCTCTACTTTTTACCTAAAATATAAACCTCATTTTTATATTAAATGCAAATAGTTTTTTTCATTTTTCTAAGGTTGGCTGCTATTTAAAGCTATGATAGTTCATGTTTTACACACAAAAAATTCACTTGAATCAGTTTTATGAAACTAAAAATTATGTTTACAACACAAAAACTCATTAAAATATTTTAATATTAATTTACATTTTCTTATCTCAGAAATACACAAAACTTTTAAATATTATATCAGTATTACACAACAAAACCCTATTGATATAAATATAAAATGTTTTACAAACAAAATAACCTGCACATTCAAAACACTTTCAATAACTTTTTTCACTTATATTTTTTGGGGTATAATATAGACTCAAATGGAATGAGGGTTGCTTTAATGAGGACAGTTATTTTTAAAATTTCAGTCTTTCACAGCTTAGTATATATGTAATCTCACTGTTTATGAAATAGAGAATTGTAAAATTTTCCATCTCTTAATAGTCTTGCGATGGAACAGAAAAATATCCTGTGTGTCACATTTCTTGGAGGAATCAGTTGTTATGAAGAACCATTAGGGCTAATTTCTTCTGTGAATGATTTCTAAATGCTTTCAATATGTTCATCCCAAGTGTCAAATAATTGCCTAGTCTCTACCTGGGATGTGCTACTTCTTGAACATGAGTTGATGGTGTAGCCTTTCAAGTTAATGGTTGAGGTAGCTCAGACAATGTAATCACTGAGGCTTGAAGTGAAAAAGAAGAAAACAGAAGTTTTTCCTTTCAGTCAAAATGCACATCCTTCTTACTCATCTATCACACAGATTTGGAGAGATAAGAGGAAAGAATGAAGAGTGGAAGATTAATCCTGAGAGAGTATATATGAGGGAAGGGATAAAAATGTCTCGCCTAACTGGTGGTGCTGTAATAAAATTTCCCCAATCAATAGGCTGCCATAAATTCATTTATATTTCTATTTTCCAACTTTCTGAATTGCAAGAATCATTTCAACAAATACCACACACATATATACAGTATACAGTACTAGCACTGGGCAATAATTTAAATACTCATGAAGTACACGTGAATGTAAGGCACTTTTGCGGTTTACAAAAGTGAATGCCTCAAAGTTAGGTATTTCCTCAAAATGAAGAAATATCCTCATAAAAGTTCATAGAATCCCTGAAAACCAAGTAGGCATGAATAAAATAGTGATCTTGGCTAACGTTTGAGAAACCTGGTATGACTGAAAAACAGAGATATAGAGGTAAATTTTTAAAATTACAGAGTTCTATATATCAGTGGCAGAATTCTAAAACTGCTCACATAAAAACCTATCAGTTCTAAGTTCTTTTAGTTTTGCAACCACAGAAGACTAAAGAGTAGGCAACAACCATTCATAGTGTACTGCTGTTTGGATTTAATGGGAACCCTACACCAAGTCACTTATAAAAAGACTGGGAATAATAAAGGGTTTGCATTTCCTTTGCAAAGTTATTTCTTACAAATATTATAGCTGAGATAGAATCTTATTCAAACTACTTAAAAATGTGAAATTTCATAAATTTTCTTTAAATCAAGAATTTTAAATTCCCAAATACAAATATTGTTGCTCTAAATAATGTGAGTTTTCATTTGATCCTTCAAAGTTAAAAGGAGGTTTGCAACCTACATTATACTATATTTTCTGATCTAGGAGAGAAAAAAAAAAAAAAGCTTAGATACTATAAAGACAAAAAGTTAAGGGAATAATCAATTTTTTGTGCCATCGTTTCCAGAAATTCTAAGAGTCAAATCTCCAGATCATGGCTGGTGAGGAGAGGTCCATAACAGTCAAGGATTCAGTACAGACACAACTGTACCTTGCTTCTTTATTCACAAAGGAGCATGGACTTTAAAAAATTATTTTTCTATGTTACAGCATTCTAACAATTCAGTTGTTATCTAAATGAGATACCTAACAAGAAGATTTTCAAATCATTTTCCGTAAAGAATACAATTAGTATATTCTTGTTGCTGAATGTGGAAATTAAAATGCATACTTAGCTCCTTACATTATTTACAATTTAAATCTTTGTTGCACTTCATCTGCAATCATTCCAGAAATTGCAAGAGAAGAAGTAGCAGCAGGGGAAGGTGCATTTCTCACATGAAGAATGCGATTTCCAATATCCCCAACTCCTCCATCAAATACAAAATCTTCTACCAGATTTCCATCTCTATCCAGGGCTTGGGCTCTTACTCCAGCTGGACCTCTGCAAAAACATGATGGTAGTCAACTGACTAGAAGAGACAGGACACTTTACAGATCAGTGGTTTCAGAGTATTCTTAAAGCAATAAAGTCTTTATTCTTCTAAATGCACCATTATGTGGAAACCCAATAGGTTTGTGTTTAGCCAAAGGCTATCAGTTTGGTAGGGTAGCCTGTCAAACATATCCTTAGCCTAGAGCATAATGCCTGCCACATTACAGTGTCAATAAATGCTTACCAAATGAATACACAAATGGCAAGTTACTTATAAATATTTGTTTTTCCCAAAGTAGCAGATAAACCCACATTTAATTAAAATAGATGCATTTTTAATTTGGATTTATAAGATGAATTTATTACAAAATCAACCAATGGGAATAAATAAATCTCTTGTGACTAATAAAAAGCAATAGAAGTGGGAGTTATGTATTACATGTCAGTTGCATTCCTAAATATGTGCAACAGGATTCTATTTATTTTTCATTTTGTTGAGTATAAATTAACATTTATAGAGAAAAATATTTACAAATGGCAACAAGTTCTTTTTTGTGATTTGTTTCTATTTTCAACAGTTTAGCCTTCACTATCAGGATAACCTTCAATTAGCTAAACAGAGATGATAGAAAAAGCACAACCTGGCAGCATGTTCATACAGTAAGAGGCTTTACTACTGAAAGTTCTGCTTTATAACACTTGAGTTCAAAAATTAGTTTTTTTAAAAGATAGTTAAAATTTACAAATGAAATCTAAATAGAGTATTTTTGAATCCAAAACTACCTCCCTTGTACAAAGCCAAGCAAGGTTAGGTCATAGATTGGATTTGTGTGTCATGTGGTGGCTGCAAACTCCCAGTTCCTGAGGGTGTGACCTAGGGCAAGCCTGTCCATCATGGTGCTAACCAGCTAAAAGTTTACTGGAAGCCTTCAGTCTGTTGCACATGAGCAAGCTGGATGCCACTGTGGGGCTCTGAGAATCCTGAATTCTTATTGGGTTGGTGAAGATTCCACATACAAATTCTTGAGGTTATCTTCTTTGATCCATTCCATAAAGCTATCAGTAGAAATCCTGACACCCACTGGATCACCAAACCAGTCCACAAGCACAGGGGGATGCAAGGACTGACATCTGCAGGCTGCAAGAACACAGCCTTTGGAGAGGGTCACAAGTTCCACCACACTGTTAGTGGTTCTGGCCACCTAGCATGGAGAAGGTGCAATCCTCTCCAGCTCCGCTGGTACCACTAATGTAAGCAATGTTTGTAACATTCTTACCTAATAAACAATTTAGGACAGTCATGTCAGCTTAAAAGCGTTCTTTGTCTGTTAAAATGAGTTGTTTGCAGATTGTTCCAAGAGCACATTGTCAAAACTATTAAAGTGCAATACTGTTTGAAGACTATTAAGTGATGGTGTATCCTGTTTCTGATAAACACTTCTCATTTCTGTCCTTGCTTTATCTTATTGGGGAGTTTATACATCAGTGTTTAAAATGCTGTTTGGCATAATAGGTGTAAAATCTGTAAAAGTGGGATGCAGAAGCTAGCCATGTAGGTTTACTGGTGCATATAACGAAGCCCACACTTCACGGGTGATGTAATGCTCTGCTGGCTTACTCTCAAATGGCTATTTTGGGGCACGTGGGTGGCTCAGTGGGTTAAGCATCTGACTGCAGCTCAGGTTCATGAGTTCAAGCCCCACATTGGGCTCTCTACTGTCAGCACAGAGCCTGCTTCAGATCCTCTGTCCCCTTCTCTCTCTGCCCGTCCCCTGTTCATGCTCTGTCTCTTAAAAATAAACAAACATTTTTAAAAATGGCTGTTTTTAGGGGTTTGGTAAGGACAAGCTTTTTAAATTGTATTCTGCTTGGAAATGTGAAGACTATCCTAATCTTTTATCATGCTTATATGCAGAATAACAAAGTTAACTAGGGACCACATTTTTAGGTTGAATCCAATATTCCATCTATGTAACTGCTGCTTCTAAAAGAAGAGTTTAAAAGAATGCTACCATTTTTAGAAGAATTGAATAAACCTGTTGCAAGAGGGTTCACTTACAAATGAAAATAAATCCTACTTAACCTAAAAAAAAAAAAGAGTACCTCCCTTGAAACTGTTCAGAAAACACAGTTTGAACACAGCTGCCTTAGGGGTGCCTAGCTGGCCCAATTAGCAGAGCATGCAACTCTTGATCTTAGAGTTGTGAGTTCAAGCCCCATGTTGGGCACAGAGCTTACTTTAAAGAAAATAATAATTTTTAAAAAAGAGAAAAAAAATAGCTGTCTTATACACACCACAAGACTCAACAAATAAGGCAACCATATTAAGCATTTTTAATGATTCTGGGCCAATGAAGAGAAGTACTTGAGGAAGACAGAATAGGAGATCACTGCCCTCTAATGAGAATAAGATAATGATAATAATAATAATAATAATAATAATAATATGCTATTTACTAAGTGCTTTCTCTGTATTAGGAATTCTAATTCTGACAACTGTAAGAGGCTGATACAAGTATATATTTAACAGCAAAGAAATAGATTAAATAAGCTGCCTGAGGTCACAGAGCTATCCTATTCATTTGTAGAGAGGTAAATAAGAATTACAACAAGGGTGAAAGATTCTATAATAAAGGTAAATATTCTTACAGAAGGCTGCAAGGAATCTGGACAGGAGAGTTTTGAGGTGTAAGTATTTCCAAGTAAGAACCAGATACAACACACAGAACATAAAAAGAACTGGACTGATGCTAAGATGTCTTAAAGATACATATCAACTGACACACCATGTTATCAGTCAGCACGCACTCCACTTTGTACATTCTGTTTTTGTAGCTTATCGCAACCCATCAAAGCAGCATTTGCCCTTCTTTTCCTGAACAATGCTGCTGTTGCTGTTAAGAGCACCTCCAAGAGTTTTCTTGTTCCACTCCTTTTATCTGGTAGAAGGCCAACATGGAGGGGGCACAGAGTGGCATGACCAGCCGTTGATGTTTAGTGAAGAAAATAAAACTTTTTTTTCTTACAGGTTTAGTTAGTACATTCCCCTAACTTTCCCTTCTAAGCAAAAATAAGTTAATACTGATTAACTACAGTTACAAATGTGTCTCATATTTATTTCTCTTACAAACATCAATTATCTTCAGTGTCCCCTCCTGCCCAAATGTTCAAAACCTATAATATAATCCAAACTGTAAAAAACAATATACAATATTGTTTTTCTAAGGATCTCACTTTAGCTCAAGCTAAAGTTAACTATTTCACATGAAATGTTTAAAATTTTTTTTTAATGTTTATTTATTTTTGAGAGAGACAAAGCACGAGCTGGGAAGGGGCAGAGGGAGAAGGAGACACAGAATCCAAAGCAGGCTCCAGTCTGTGAGCTAGGGGCACAGAGCCTGATGACAGGCTGGGACCCATGACTGTGAGATCACGACCTGAGCCAAAGTTGGAGGCTCAACCGACTGAGCCAATCAGGTGCCCCTAACATGAAACGTTTACCAAATTCTTCAGGTTTCCTCTTCAGCACTTAATGCAACTTCAGGGTTTTTCTTTGCACGATTACATACAGGCATTCCCCCTCAGAACACCTCAGCTTGAGATGAGTATTATCACTTGAAATTTCAGGTAAGATAAACCATAAATTTCTTAAGGGTCAGCATCTTCTACAACACCCCTACCTCACCCTCATGTCTAGATTTGTGCCTTGTGTATATAGTAAGTACTCAGTAAGACTAGAAACTTAATTTTTTAACTTCTAATTCTTTAAAACTCCATTTTAATAGCTGAAAGAACAATTTAGTAAATTTAGTATTTGTTAATTCAGCTACATTTAATTGTTTAGAGCTATCCGTAGCTATGTATTTTGCCCTATCTGTGGCTAAATTTAATGGGAATATAAGTTCTAGACGCTTAAATATGTCTAGAAACAAAAGGTGAATATGAGGGGCGCCTTGGTGGCTCAGTTGGTTGAGTGTCCCACTCTTGATTTCGGCTCCAGTCATGATCCAAGGGATGAGGGATTGAGCGCTACGTTGGGCTCTGTGCTGTGTCAAGTCTGCTTAAGATTCTCTCTCTCTCCCTCCATCCCTCTCCCATTTGTGCATACTCTCTAAAAAAAATTTTTTTTAATGTTTATTTATTTTTTGAGTTAGAGAGAGACAGAATACGAGTAGGGGAGGAGCAGAGAGAGGGAGACACAGAATATGAAACAGGCTCCAGGCTCTGAGCTGTCCACACAGAGCCTGACGCGGGACTTGAACTCATGAACCATGAGATCATAACCTGAGGCGAAGTGGGACGCTTAACTGACTGAGGCACCCAGGCGCCCCCTCTCTCTCTAAAATGAAAAACAACATAGGGGTGCCTCAGTAGCTCAGTCAGTTAAGCATCCAACTCTATTTCGGCTCAGGTAAGGATCTCATGGTTTGTGAGATCAAGCCCCACGTTGGGCTCAGCGCTGGCAGCCCAGAGCCTGCTTGGTGTTCTCTCTCTCCCTCTCTCCCTGCCCCTCTCCTGCTCTCAATCTCTCTCTCTCAAAATAAATAAACCTTAAAGTTTTTTTTAATAAAAAAAAATGAATATGTAACTAATGGCATTCCTTCATCTGAAAAGTGCTGTATTTATTGCTTTATTGTTCTGTGGCAGGCATTATCCTGTGAGCTAGAAAAGAACTATGAAAGGCTAAAACTGATGTCTTTGACCAGTTCCAAATAGGACAACTTAGTATTTTATAAAACTCACCATGGGATCTACTGTTAATCTAAAAATAGAAGTTCGCATGAGCATATTGTATGGAGAAAGTAAACTACTCCATCTTAATTTCCAAGCATGAAGGAAGAGTATTTTTGTGACTTATCTTCACCTTAGCTGGATTGTGACAAGAGAATATGGTTTTTCTATGCCCAGTTTTTGAATTTTGTTGAGAACCTGATTTAGGGATTAGAGCTTTTTGAGTCTCTGTAAATATTTTCTGAGGACTTGAACAATACAAGCAGTTTGTAATGGGGTTTGGGGAGTTCTATACATCCATTCAATCAAGAGTTTTAATTGTGTTATTCAAATCTTCTAATATTTTATCTGCTTGATCTACCTTCTATCAACAGACATGTCTTAAAATCACCCACCACAATTGTGGATTTGTTGATTTCTGCTTGCAGTTATGTCCATTTTTGTTCTCTTTTTTCATATCTCTGTTATATGCAGCGAGTTTATAGCGAACTTCTTTATCTCTAACAATTTTTGCCTTAGACTGTATTTTATCTGAAATGACCCAGTATTTATCTTTCTTCCAATAAGCCATTTGCCTAGCACATAGATGCATTTTTTAATCCAATGTGACAATTTCTGCCTTAACTATTAAGTACACTTACATTTATTGTAATCACCAATAAGTTTGATTTCTATTATATTATGCTATTTAACCTGATTTTTCTGAGATTTTCTCATCTCATTTCTTGGCTTATTGAATATTCTCTATTTTTCTTTCCTCCTGTACTAAATTGTAAGTTATATAATCTATTTCCATTCTTGTATTTCGTTTACTTATGAGATGGGATTCACCGTGCATCCTGTGAATCTTATGTCATTTTGCCAATTCTAGGAATTTCTCAAATACTTCTCTGCAAAGTATTGCCTCTTTTTAATTTCTCTGGAAATCCTATGAGATATAGTCTGGAATCTTCTTATTTTCTTCTCTTTTAATTTCTATGTCATGCACCTTTATCTTGCAATGTTCTCTAAATTCTTCAGATTTATCTTTCAACTTATTAATTTTCTTTTAAGGTAGGTCTTACCAACTTAGTCATTTGAGTTTTAAAATTTAAGAAGTATATTTTTCTATTGTAGAAATTCTAATTAGTTGGTTTCCAAATTTGCTCAGATTTTGGGGTGGAGGGGATGTCTTATTCTTTTTCATGTTTTCTGTTCCTTTTTGTTTTTAATTCACTGGGTTATTTTATGGTTTCTGATATTACTATTAACCATTTAAATTCACTAGGTTACTTTATGGTTTCTAATATCACTATTACCCAAAGTTATTAGGGGTCTAATTCTGGTATTTATTCTATGTGCTTATTCTCACTCATGGTGCTTTGTAATATTTGATGGCGTCCTGTTCAGCAGGACTTTATCTGGGGGAATACTATACAGGATGGGTTGAGGTTATGTCCTCCATGGAGGTTTTACATTTGCTTCTATCCACTGCTCCAGAAGTATTACCATCCTTGGAGCACTTTTTTTTTATGGATATTTTTAAATACATACAAAAGTAAAATGAATAGCATAATGAACTGCTATGTATATATTACCTAGTATCAACAATAATCAACACCCAGCTAATTCTGTTTCATCTACATCTCCACTCACTGTCCACCTCTCTTCACTGGATTATTTTAAAGCAAATCTTAGATAGCATGTCATTTTACTTCATTTCTTTTTAAAGGATTCTTAAAGGGGTGCCTGGGTGGCTCAGTTGGTTAAGCGTCTGACTTGATTTCGGCTCAGGTCATAATCTCACAGCTCATGAGTTTGGGCCCCTATGTTGGGCTCCGTGCTGACAGCTCAGAATCTGCTTGGGATTCTTCCTCTGCCCCTCCTCTGCTCACACATGCATGTGCACATTCTCTCTTTCAAAATTAATAAATAAACATTAAAAAATCATAAAAATAAAAGGATTCTTAAAAATAATAATTCAAAACTAATAATTGCTTTGTATCAGTAATACTTAGTCTGAGGTCAAATTACCCTGATTGTCACTGTCTCTAATTTGTTTAAAGTGAGAGAGAGAGAGAAATGGTTAGTTTGAAGCAGGACCTGAACAAGCTGGATTTACTTTTTTTTTTTTTTTTGAAGTAATCTTTACACCCAACGTGAGGCTGGAACTCATGACCTGGGGATTAAGAGTCACATGCTCAGGGTGCCTGGGTAGCTCAGTCAGTTAAGCATCCAACTTTTGGTTTCAGCTCAGGTCATGATCTCATGGTTTGTGGGTTCAAGCCCCAGGTTGGGCTCTGCGCTGACAGGGCAGAGCCTGCTTGGGATTCTCCCTCTCCCTCTCTCTCTCTGTCCGTCCCCAATGTGCTGTCTCTGACTCTCTTAAAATAAATAAACTTAAAAAAAAATAAAACAAAAAAAGAGTCACATGCTCTACAAACTGAGCCAGCCAGGTGCCCCTGGATCTACTTTAAAAAAAAATTTTTTTTTAACGTTTATTTATTTTTGAGACAGAGAGAGACAGAGCACGAACAGGGGAGGGTCAGAGAGAGAGGGAGACACAGAATCTGATACAGGCTCCAGGCTCTGAGCTGTCAGCACAGAGCCCGACGCGGGGCTCAAACTCACAGACTGTGAGATCATGACCTGAGCCGAAGTCGGACGCTTAACCGACTGAGCCACCCAGGCGTCCCCTGGATCTACTTTTTAAGTTAACTTCTTAGTTTAAGGTTCCTAGATCAAGTGGTGGTACAAAGTCAAACTCTAAGCACTTGTGAGGGCGGGCCCAGGGTTCTAAATTTTTAGAGGAGATTGCACCTATCCAACATTGCCTCTACCCTCAAGGCCAGGACAGACAATATTCCTTAACACTTTCTGGTGCTAAGGGGATTTTTTTTTTTTTTTTTTCTAGACTTCCTTTTCACTGAGGGTATAGCCCTTCAAGAGTCCCTGGCTTTATACAGGGGTCTCAGTTCCAAGTTTGTACCTTTTATATATAAGCCTCCTTCCCAGCACTTGAGTTGCAGTTAAAACATATGTCCCTAATGTTTTATATCTTGCTCTACGTGGCAGATACATGAACTTATACACTTGCCAAAATCCGTTGAGCACTTAAGATCTGCATATTTTACTGTATGTAAATCATGTATCAATTAAAAATAAAACTGTTATATTTATATCAAAATCAGCAAATCTAACCCCCTTCCACCCAAATAGCATCAGCACCAATTCCTCTTAGTACACGGGTTTTCAATTTCCCTTTTGTTTTTGCTCCTGGGATGCCCCTTGTTTTGTTGCATTCACAGCTATATGTATTTCAAGGGATTTTTATATTTTCTCCAGACTCTGGTATTTTGTAGTATGAGGGTTGCCCAACTCTAGACTAGATGTTCCCAACCAAAGGAGATTTTGCCCCCTGGGGGACATTTGGCAATGTCTGGAGACACTTTTGGTTGTAACTAGGAGAGTACTGCTGGCATTTAGTGGGTAGAGGCTAGAGGTGCTGCTAAACATTCCACAATGAACTGAACAGTCTCCTACAGCAAAGAATTATTTGGGCCAAAATTTTAGTAGTGCCAAGATTGAGAAACCTTGATCTAGATCACTATAATTATAGAACTGTTTGGCTTTCACCTTTGCATTTCACAATGACATAGTATAGTCTTTAGCTATCACTCACCATAAAAACATCTTGCTTAAAAATTTACAATTCCCCAAATAAGACATTTTTTAAAATAAAGGGGAAGAAAAAGGAGATCTTGGCATGTGTGCCTTCATCTTTTATGCTCTTAGTGCTGTTAGATTACCATGTCAAATTTATCACAGAACAAATTAAAGGACTTCGTAGATAAAATTAAGAACCTTAGAGATCATCATTTAACAATGACAAATTTATATACCTAACACATGTACTTGACAGATTATAACTTTACACTCCAATCCAATGTTCACTGGTCAATTATCGCCCCAGATGCTCTGGCTAAGCAGAAAGAAGTCACGCTGGATGCCCTTTGGTTTTGCTTTTTGGAATTTTTTTGGATGCCCTTTGGTGGCAATTTAAGGACACTCTCTTGAGCTAAACATCCCGCTGAAAGTATGGCTTCAGTTCTCTTACTATCTAACACTGCTTAATATGCTTCTGCCTCAATATTAATGATAGAGCATTTATGGTTCCGCTGCACTGAGCTGCAAGACAGGTAGGACTTAAGCTTCATAATGCGGGAAAGTCTATCGATCTGATTTTATTATGATGACTTAATACTGCAGGCATATACCAAGGTACAGAGAATAACATAACAAACACCTATTTTCTTACCAAAGAGCTTAAGAAATAAAGCTTCTAGATATGACAGAAACCCCCTGTGGAGCTCTCTGATCCCATCCCTTCCTCTCCCGAGAGGTAACCACTCTACTGCATTAGGTGACTCCCATGCTTATTACTATTTTCACAGGGTATATAGAATCCCTAAACTATATATGATATTGTTTAAACTGATATAAATGCTATCAAATATATTTTCTACAACTTCCATTTTGTTACTGATAATTTACTTCTTTTAAAAATTTTTTGTTTGTTTGTTTTTGAGAGAGAGAAAGAGACAGAGTACAAGCTGGGAGGGACAGAGATAGAGGGGACATAGAATCCGAAGCAGGCTCCAGGCTCTGAGCTGTCAGCACAGAGCCCAATGCGGGGCCTCGAACTCACCAGCCATGAGATCATGACCTGAGTCGAAGTCGGACATTTACTGACTGAGCCACTCAGGCGCCCCAAATTTCTTCCTTTTAATAGCTACAGGAATTAAGGGAAAGATGGAATTGCTGAATGTGTTCAGCTGCTCTGTCTCCAAAGAGAAACTCTCTGATTGGGTTAAATTTGTCCCTAAATGTAACCTGTCTACAGTGCTGTGTGTCCTTTTCTACTACATGCTAATGAAACTGGAAAATGAAATTCACACCCTTACACTCAGAGACAGCAATATTCACTAAAACCCAGTTCTACCATATGAAACCCACTGGTTGAAAGAGTTTTCCCCAGGCTTCTATGAAAGGGTGGTAATAGGATATGGGTACTGAATTCACTGCAACTGTTTATATACAGAATTCACGATGTCCACCTATTGTGTTATTCAAGGAATATTAACAGCAGTAACAGATGCCAGATTTGATTAATATATTTTCAGATATAAAACATAACAAGTCTACTAAAGCAGACCACTGAAAACACAAAAGGCTTTTTTTTATAGGTGAGTGAAAGAAAGGAAAGCCTAGATATTTTTATCCCTGCCATTTCAAGAGGTGAGTAGAAGGGATGAGAGAGATAAGAGTAAAAACATTAGCTGGGTTTTAATAGTTCTTCTAAGGATTCAAAGAGGCTGGTCTGAGAATGATATATTAGTGTCAGATTTAGACCAGGACACTTAGCTCCCCTAAGGGAGACAGCTGACATGATTATTGCTCTCTTCCCAGGCAAGTTCAGCAGCTGTTCCTGAGAAGACAGACATTCAGTGCCCTAGAGTTTCACGGAGGGATGGATTCACAGAGAGAGTACTTCAAAGTACACTGCTGATTAGGCCTAACAGTAGCTTGGTCAGGGAAAAAGGTGAACATCCTAAAATATCACCAAATGGAAAAAGAAAATTGGCTTGGGTGGTATTTAGGACAATGTGCAGCTCAAGTCCAGAGAGCCTTTTATCCTTGAGAAAAAAGTTATCCTTCCTTTTTAAGTTATCCTTCCTTGGCCCCACATCGCTACAGCACTAAGACTCAGACTGTTACCACATTCTTCCCACTTTTGTCCTCCAACTAGAGTCCCTGAGTGGAGTAGGGCCCAAGAAAGAACAAAAGAGGAAGAGAGGAAGCAGGTAAGATGTCATGTATAGGAGTATGTCTAACAGGTTGTAAAATGTAATCAAAATGTAATTTTTTATGTGTTTATTACCTAATCAGTTAATATAGCGATCAATGATCTCATACAGAGTTTAAATCAAATGGTTTTGCAATGACAAGAGTAAGTAGCCAGGAAGATTAAAAAATTTCAGGCAAGATATTTTTATCATGATACCTAGACATGAAGGCAAAAGTGGCATCACAATACAGCTGCAGTGGAGGTTTGAGTTTAATGCTGTAAAGTGGTCTAGAAAATTATAAATGAACCTAGTTCAGGCATCAAGGGGCACGAAGCAGCAAGGCCCAATGCATGCGATGAAAAGGGAATTCAACAACTTGCTGGGAAAGAGAGGACACACAAAGATTCACTGGGTACGCTGACTCTGAAAGTATGCTTACCGAATCACCAAGTCAGAACCACCTGCCAAATTCACATAGGTCATAACCATATTTGCAATCCTTATAGCTTTTCCTTACCTAAGTATATCACTGACAGTAATTTCAGGGATAAACTTTTGAAGGTGCTTCACTGTTGCACTGAGAAAACAGGCTTTATACATTTCATTAACTCCGTAGGAAAAATTCTGGAACACCAGTTTAATCAAGCCACTGAAAGCAAAAAATTTAAAATCTTTATGAGAGAAAGGAATTCTTTATTACTATAAAACATCTTTACAACTATGAGATTTTTAGGGGGGTGGCACCACAGAAATGTAGGCAAAGTCAGAAAAAAACACGTATTAAAAGAAAATCAACTTTTGGCCAATGTAAGAAGGAAACTTCATCAAAGAATACCTTCCAAACTTAAATTCCCAGGGAATGCTGGTTTCAAGCTAGATTCTATGAAGCCTGCCAACAGCAAGGTTTTCTTTTCTTTTCTTTTTTTTTTTAATTAAAATTCAAGTTAGTCAATATATAGTGTGGTATTGGTTTCAGGAACAGAATTTAGCGATGATTCATCACTTACATATTAACACCCAGTGCTCATCCCAACAAGTGCCCTCCTTAATGCCCATCACCCATTTAGACCATCCTCCCACCCAACACACCGCCATTAACCCTTAGTTTGTCTCTGTATTTAAGAGTTTCTTATGGTTTGCCTCCCTCTCTCTTTTTATCTTATTTTTCCTTCCTTTCTCCTATGTTCATCTGTTTTGTTTCTTAAATTTCACATCTGAGTGAAATCATATGATATTTTTCTTTCTCTGACTTATTTTGCTTAGCATAATACACTCTAGCTCCATCCATGTTGTAACAGGTTTACTAATGCAAATGTTAGGTGCTTTCGAAGCCACACCTAAAAGGCATTAACAGATCTTTAAATCAGAGCCATTAAGCAAGTGGAATATTTACCCTACTTTTCTTTGGTCAGCCAGAGGTAAAATATTCCAGATCCTCCAGCCAGACTCTACAGAGCCTATGTAAATGTATATGTATTTTTACAAGCACACATGCTGGGAAGCCCCACCCTAAAACCTGTTTCAGAATCAGTGAAGGGTGAGACTCTAGTATAGCTTAATAAGCTTTCTACTGATTTTGATGTAAAACTGTAGAGCGCAACATTATTAAAAGGACCAAACAAAATATCTCACTGAATAGTTCTTACAACCATAAAGAATCTGCCATACAGGTCAACACAATTTATCGTCAGTTTTCCACAAAAGGAAACAACACTGGTTATCAGCAATTTCTCCAGTGGTTTTCAAAATGATGGTGACTGGTTGGAAATGATCTTATCAAAGTAAGCCATCTACTGATTTTGAAAGAAACTTTTTTTTTTTTTTTTTCAAACTCAACTAGAAGATTAGCCAAACAAGATTTGGGTTGTCAGATATGTGTTTGGCTCCTGGTCTTGTTTTTTTGACCAAGACACCACCCTGGCTCATCAGAATTTTCTTTAAGTAGTTAAAACATTACGTGTATTACATGAAACTCTGAATCCAGATTAATTAAAAAAAAATCAACATACCAATCACAAATAAGAGGATTTACGCAATAAACAGAATTATCAAGAAAGACAAAATTTCCCATCTAAAAAATATAAGCATATAAAATGTTTTTTAAGTAAATAAAGTTACCTCTTGATAATTACATCCATAATATCTCTGGCACTGAAGTCAAAGGGTCTGTAGCCCTCTCGTTTAAAGGCAAGAACTGCATTAGGCCCTAGCCAAATACTGCCATCCATCCTTGGTGTGAAATGAACCCCTAGGAAAGGAAACCGGCTATCTGGGACCTATGGATTTAACATGGTAAAGAGTTATTAGCCCCACTTCAAACTGCATTCTATTAAACATGCAAACATGCAACTGGTAATATAAAACACTTCCTTCCAATGCATTTAATTTGCATTACTTTTGATCTGCTACTCAGATATTTCTTTCTATGTTTACATGCTTCTGCCTAGAAATGCCACATAGGAAACACTGATACTATCGATACCAATATACACTGTCCCATGTGTTCCTCTTTCTAGGTTAAAATAAAAAGAGAGAGACAGAGAGAGAAAGAGAGAGAACTGTCCTAGTTCAGGTTACTCCCCACTTCCCAGCCCCTCACCCACCAATTAGCAATTATGTGTCTGGCAAGTAAAATCTCAGAGCTGTCAGAAAAAGAACACACATTTACAGTACAGGCTTTTGGAAAGTGGAAATGCAATAGGTTAAGGCAGATGAAATGTATGTTTTGGCACCATCAAAAACATTAAATAGCTGAATAGTGGCAATTTCACCTGGTTCAACCCAGTAGTTCCAGAGAGAAGAATGAATTCTTCATTTAAATGGTTCTGTCTATACCATGAAACTAGAGTAACCACATCCCCTTTCCTGCACCTATCGATAATGAACTAAGAAAGACAGCTGGGTATCTGGGCATCTTGTAAGGGAAAGTTCCCTTATGAGTGCCCCTTTCATCAGAAAGGAGGAAGAATTAGGTTCCTTCTTGACAGCTCTTCCTGAGGTGCACTCATGCTTTCTAGAGACATGCACTTGTGGGCAGTTAATTATAATTTCGTAACTCTGATTTTAGGATAAAGATTTAAAGATTTAATGACAAAAGAAACAGGTGAAAGACTTGCCCAAAAGGCCCTTCAAAATAGCTCTTACTTCTGACCCAAGTAAAAGTTTTGTTTCATTTCCTTTTTGCCCATAGTCATCTTGAGAAGGGTAAGAAGGCAGAAACATCATTACCTACCGGATAAATATTTCCTTTTACAAGATAGCATTTTTCTGGCTTCAAAATCAGGTAATCTCCTCGGAATGGTACAATTCGAGGATCAGGATTACAGCCACTCAGCTCTGAAATACGGTCAGAGTAAAGTCCTGCACATGTCACCACATACTGACACTGAACTTCCTCTCCCTAGTGCAAAAGAAAATATGAGTAGAAAGCAATGAGGAGAAAAATAGGTCAAGGGGGGGGAAAGATGACAGAAAAGATAATAAGGGTACAGAAATGAACTTTTCTCTATTTCTTTTAAAAGAGGAAATCAAATACAAGTATCAGCAAAATAAGTTCTGCAGCATTTAGGTAGCAGCTAGAAACTTACGGTAGTGGCACGTAAGAGGATGTCACCTTAAATTTTATACTTTAGAGATACAATTAATGACCCTGCAAGGATACTTAAATTAGACAAACACACACTCCTATTTTACTAAGCTAGCATCAAACTTAACTATTTGCTATATTAAGAAACAAACTTCATTTAGCTGGATGGTTCCCCCCAATTTGGCCTCTTCTGTATTTCAGACAGCTTCTCCCATCTTATCTAGGAGTTAACCCTGTTGCTCTCAGGTTGCTCACACTCAATAATCTAGCTCACTTCCAACTGTATCCTACCCATCAACCGATTTCTCCTTCCTGATCAATATCTACTTTGCAAATTGAGGCTACGTTTGAAATGTTATCCTTTCAGTCCACATTTAACTGAGAACACACACTATCGTCAAGGTTTGCTTTAGTGACTAGGAGACCACTAATCTTAGGCTGTTTGTATTTTCCCATACATTTTATTTTGTGATCATCTGCATATTTTTCTGCCTTATCCTGCCAGGGTTAGTCAATTTGCCACCCTATTTCCTAAATGGTTTCCTTTAACCCCAATTCCCCACTATACTTTAATTCCCATCTCTTTAATTTTTACAGAGTAAACAACTAGCACCTCCTTGCTCCAAGTAATTTGCTGTCCCTAGACTTCTTTCCCAGACAACCTGTTTCTGAAGCCTCAGAGTTCTTACCTGTCTCAATAACATTTCTTTCCAGCCCCTATTGATTCAGCCTTATTCTATTTTTACATCCTATTTTTGCCTAGCTGCAAAGGTAAGCCTCTTTTTTTTTTTAAGTTTAGTTATTTATTTTGAGAGAGAGAAAGCGGGGGAGGGGCAGAAAGGGAAAGAGAATTCAAAGCAGGCTCCGCGCTGACAACACAGAGCCCTATGCAGAGCTTGAACCCACAACTGTGAGATCATGACCCGAGCAGAAATCAAGAGTCGGGAGGCTTAATTGACTGAGTCATCCACCCACCCCTAGCTTCTTTTTGAGTTATACAACTCACACTTCAGACAAAAGTCAGATGAAACTTTTTTGTAATGAAGTCAAATTAGCTAGACTAAACCATAATAGTTTAAAAACCCTTGAAGTCAAAAGAGCTATGTCAACAAAAACAAAAAATGCCTTCTTTTAAATAGGTTCATATCTTTCCTGTTCATCTAGAGTTATACCAGAAGTACAAGAAAGATTTTTATGTGATATAAATTGACTAGTTCCTACTTGAAAGGTCAGCAATTCTTTTGTTCTTGCAACATAAATTGTAAATACAACTCTGGATAAATGTAAAGATAAGAGAATTTGTAGAATGGTACCAGTATGCAACAACCTAGAAGTTCTCTTTAAAAAACTCAAGGAAAAATTCCAAAGGAAGAAATGACTAAAACCTATCATAGGTCCCTGAAATCATTTTATGCTACACGTGAAATAATAACTAAATTCAGTAATACATTAATTTCACATCCAAAATGGAGATTTAGATAAACAGTGAATGATGTATTTGTTCAAACAAAAATCTCTTTTAAAAAAACAAACTATGGGGCGCCTGGGTGGCGCAGTCGGTTAAGCCTCCGACTTCAGCCAGGTCACGATCTCTCGGTCCGTGAGTTCGAGCCCCGCGTCAGGCTCTGGGCTGATGGCTCGGAGCCTGGAGCCTGTTTCCGATTCTGTGTCTCCCTCTCTCTCTGCCCCTCCCCCGTTCATGCTATGTCTCTCTCTGTCCCAAAAATAAATAAAAAAACGTTGAAAAAAAAAATTAAAAAAAAAAAAAAAAATAAATAAATAAATAAACAAACTATGCATCTCTATTGCTATTTCAGAAGTAAAACAAACTTTTTCCTAATATGTATAAATCTTTAGTTTGCAAAACCTCTCCCCCCAAATTTGTTAATCTCTTTAACCTCTCATAAAAGCATAGAAGTTCAATTTGATAAGCTGACTCAAAATTTTTACATTATATCTAACTATACTAAAAGTAAATGCCCAAATAAAAGGCAACAGCTATAGCATCTGGGGTTGAAATACATATTCACTGGCATCCCAGAGGCCCCTGCATATCTTCCATCACATGATGCCATACTCTAGTGAAGATGGCCCTTCGATGAGGGCAAGAGTAGAAACAGACTTTTAATCCTTCTTTGAATGGAAATCTTAGATGCACTGTCACCTGGGCCACATGACCCAGTGGATCTGATGGTAATCAGGGTGTCGATGGCAAATAGTGATGTCTTATGGAGACTTTGCTAGGTCCCTATAGCCAAATCACAGCACAGAACTTCAGGATTTTGGAGGAGTTATACCATCCTCTGCAGATAACTGTCTTCCTTTTGAGAAAGTACTTCTGGCTTTGACTCAACACTTGACCACAGGTCACTAAGTTATCATGTGAACTACTCATTATTAACTGTATGTTGTCTGACTCACCAAGCCACAAAATTGGGTGTGTACAGCAGTACCCTGTCATCAAGGGGTAGCAGAATATACAAGGTTAGGGTTGTGCAGGTCCTGCAGGCACACATAGATTGTGGAGGCAGGTGGCTCAAATTCCCATGGCCCCTAGTCCTGCTAAATTACTTCCTCCTTCTCAAGCTGCTCCTGTGGCCCTATGAGAAGTTCTCCATGATCAGTTGACCAAAGAAGAAAAACTACAGGCTTGATTTACAAATAGTTCTGCACACAACATTCTGGCACTGGAAAGTAAACAGCTACAAACCAGAGTCCCACTCAGGAGTGACCCTAAAAGACTGCAGTGAAAGGAAATCTTCCTGGTAGGCAGAACTCTGAACACCATACCTGTTATATATCTTACCTAGAAGGAGACATGACTAAAAGTATGGATCTATATTGCTTCATGTGCAATGACTAATGCTATGGCTGGTTAGTTAGGAAAAGGAGCTCTGGAAAAAAAAAAAAAAGTATGTGAATGGACCTTTCCAAACAGGCTCAGAGAGTAAAAGATATATGAGCTCCATAGGAATGCTCACTGAAGAGGAACCACGGCAGATGAAGATTTTGATAATCAGTAGACAAGATGACCTGCTCTGTGGATGTTAGCCTCTTTCTCCAGGCATCCCTGTCCTTACCCAATAGCCTCATGAACTAAATGGTTATAGCAAAAAGGATGGAGGTGGTGATAGGTTCAGCAACACGGACTTACTCCCTAAGGTTGGTCTGTCCATAGCCATGGCTGAATGCTCAATCTGCCAATAGTAGAGATCAACAGAGCCAAAGATATGGTCTCTGGACCACTTCAATTTAAAAAAAAAGGGGGGGGCAATACTTAGTCCTCACTGAAATAGATACTTGTTCTGAATATAAATCTGTCTTCCCTGCCCACAATGCTTCTGAAGAAACCACTATCTGTGAACCTACAGGATGCCTTATTCACCATTAGGATATTTTGCCCAGAAGCATTACTTCTGATCAGTGAGCTTATTTTACAACAAATGAAGTGTAACAATAAGCTCATGCTTGTGGAGATCACTGATTTGACCCTGTTCCCCATCATCCTGAAGCTGCTAGGTGACAGAAAGAAAAACGGGTTTTTTGAAGATGCAAAACAAAACTAGCTGACTGGCAACACCTTGCAGGTCTGGGGCAATGTCTTCCAGGATGTTCTATATGATTAATATATGGTGTTGTTTCTCCAGAGCCAGAAATCAAGAGGTAGAAATGGGAGTAGCTCCTTACTATTAGAATAATCCACTAATGAAATTTTTGCTTTCTATCTTCACAACTTTGGGCTCTGATGTCTAGAAGTCTTAGTTCCCAAGGGAGAAATGCTGCCATTAGAGAACAAAAAAATGATTCCATTAACCTGTAAGTTGACACCGCCATACCTGGCCACTTTGAGTTCCTTGTATCAGTGAACAGGCAGAGGGGATTACTGTACTTAATGGGAAACTGAAAATAACTCTCAAGGAGAATGAGAGTTGCTACCACACAGAGAGCTTGTGGGTGATAAAGAGAAATACGTCCCAAATAGAGATCTCCTGGGGCATGTCTTAGTACTCCTATGATTGATATAAAAGTTAATGGAAACTATCACAATCCAAAACAGGCAGGGCTGCTAATTGCACGGACACTTTGGGAATGAAAGTTTGAGTTATCCCACCACACTGGAACATGACCAGCTGAGATGCTTGCCAAGAGCAAAGGAACTATGGAATACGTGGTGAAAGAAGGAAATTATAAATATCAGCTATAACCACATGATCGTAGTGGTTATGAACTGTAGTAGTTATGAATATTTCTTCCTGACTTTGAAATAAATATATTTATCTATATATTACTAATATCTATATTAGTAATCTACATACTATCTATATACTATATTAGTAATCTATATTACTATCTATATATTATTAATTCTTTCTTTATCCTCACTGTTATGGACTGAATTGTGTCTGCCCCCACAAGGGCATACACTGAAGCTTCTGCTCCCAATGTGGCCATTCGGAGACAAGAGCCTTTGGTGAGGTAATGAAGATTAACTGAGCTCACCTAATCTGTCCAACAGGACTGGTGTGCTTATAAGAGTAAGAAATAGCAGAGACTGCTCTCTCTCTGCACATGTGCATGCACAGAGAAGAGGCCATGTGAGGACATGGCAAGAAGGCAACCATCTACAAGACAAGAAGAGAGAGCTCATCAGAAACCAATCCTGATGGCACCTTGATCTTAGACTGCTTAGACTCCAACTATGAGAAAATAAATTTCTGTTTAAGCCACCTCATCTGTGGTATTCTGTTACGGTACCCAAAAAGATTAATACCATCTCTACCATTTCTCCATTATCTAACACAGCGTTTCTCAAACTCAGTACCACAGACATTTGGGGCCAGATACCTCTTTGTTATAGAGGCCTACTCCTCACATTGCAGGATGTTTAGCAGCATTCCTGGCCACTACCTGCTAAATGCCAGTAGTGCTGACCCCCTCCATCAGTCGTACCAACAAAAATGTTTCCAGACACTGCTGAATATCATCCCCTTGGGAGCAAAATCACCTCCAATTGAGAACTATTGATCTAATAAGTTTAAATAGTGGTTAACCTTGTATCTCAATATTTAAGTTAAAGGATCTCAAAGAGGGAATGTGACTCAGCTAAAAAGAAATGAACATCACCCAAAGATGGATTGAGTGGACTTCCTATCTTTTTCGAAGAGTTACCATGTCTTCAGTTGTATAAAAGATAATTTCATCTTGTAGGTGGAACAGTAATTTTACTACTGTCTGTACTTGGAAGTTACATGTGGTTAAAAGGGGTGTGAATGAATGCCAAGTTGAAAAGGAATGGACTACAGGCATTTATCTTTGTCGATTTGGTTAAGGTGGGAACTGTAACTGACAGAATTCCCTTCCCTGTAATGGTTCCAACTTAAAATTGATCAAAATAGGAATTGCATATGATTTGGCAGGCAGAAGTAAAGCAGCAGCCACTACTCTCTGAAGGTCATTCTAGTCCAACGTGGTGACAAAACTCACTGCTCAGGGAATGACAGTTCCATATCTAGCTCTGCTTCCCAACTACTGATCCTACTGACTAACTGTTGCCCTAGCCCACTGCCTGGGTAAGAGGCAAGAGCTCCCCCAGAATGCCTCATGAGCTTCCCATTTGCAGTCCCACTTTAGCAGTTGGACACACTTGGCTTCTCAGACCGGCTGGAAATGCCTCTGATCTACCAACTCCCCTTCTGAGCCTTTGCTTCCCCAGAAGCCCTCACAATTGTGTAATGCCTAATTCCTATCATGAATCCTACAACCTCATTAATGATTCAACTTGCCTGACTGAACTCTGATCATTCAGAGAACACACAGCAAATGTAATGCTTCTCTGCCATCCAATAGCTCTTGTTTTAGACTACGTGGAGGTGAAGGAAACCAGTTCATTTCCCTCTGAGCAATCTACCTGCCACCAAAGTCCTCTAATTGGTAGAAAGCTAATAAGTAAATGCAGATAAGTAGGCACAGCAATAAAGTATTTATCAGTGTTGCCTTAAACACTCCAAGTGCTTATAATCCTATTCTTGGCTGGCACAATCACTTTGTGAATACATTTCAAGTTGAAACCCTTCTTAGAAAGCAAGCTTTTGAACTGCCCTCAAAGAATTTCTCTCAGAACAACTTCTACATTATACAAAATTCATAGAAAACAGCGCTGTGATTAAACTTTTTGAGGGAGGAGGGGGGTTAAATTAGATAAAGTAGTTTTGCTTAAGAATCTTTACCTTTGTATTCCTTATAACAATTGGATATTTCATCCCTGAAAAAAAAAGAATTAGTGAAAGATTTTTAGTAAAATAAGGCCTACATTATTAGAAATATTATACTAGTAGCAAATTTAAACAATTTTCTTCTGCTTCCCACTTTCATTCTAAAGCTTTTTATGAAACAACAAGATTAAGCTAGTTCATATTTGATAATATATAAAACTCTTGGCATATTTTTAAACTTGTTTTAATTCACTGAATCTATGCTAATAGACCACTCCCCACTTCAGATCCAACACAAACAGTTCTGGCTTTTCTCTGAACTACAATCCTAGAAACGATTTTGTAAAAGATCATTAATCAGTATGTATTTTCACAAAGGACTAATGAATGCTTTTTTGTCTAAGTGTAGGTAACCTGAGTCTTCGTGGATTCTGGGTTGTGTAGAGAAGCAACACAAAAAGTTCCAATCATAAACTATTTATAAAATTATTTCCCAATCAGACACATGGGGTCTCAAAGTCTTAAAAAGCATATGTACATCAAGTAAAAAAACAATCTATTTGTATCATAAATTTGATTTTATGCTACCTACCTATACCAACATTAATTATTTAACAGTTTTGTTCATCATATTACAATTCAGAAGGACACTGGGAAAATGATTCAGATGGCTCAGATCTCCTTAAAAACCTGTCAAGGAAGAACTGAGCACTACACTTTTTCTCCTTCAAATTTCCCAATAGCAAAAATGTCAAAAAATTCAAGGTTACAAATCTATTTATTGGGTTTTAAAAAAAAATTGTCAGCAGGGCACTTGGGTAGCTCAATCAGTTGAATGTTCAACTCTTGATCTCAGCTCAGATCTTGATCTCAGGATTGTGTGTTTGTGCCCCACCTTGGGCTCCATGCTGGGCATGAAGCCTACTTAAAAAAAAAAAAAAAAAAAAAAAAAGGAAAAAAAAATCCCCACAAAAAAAAAAAAAAAAAAAAAACCTACCTAAGCAAGGGAGGGGGGGGGGGGGGGGGGGGGGTGCAAGGGGACTTCAAAAGGGCTCAGTTGTGCCCTGTCTCCAGATAGTCTGATCCACTAAGACTGAGTATGCTAAAAATTTTTAACTTTTATTACTATTTTTTTTTATTTTAGAAAGAAAAGGAGAGAGCAAGAGGGAAAGGGGTAGAGGGGCAGAGAGAGAGATTCCTAGGCAGGCTCCACACTCGGCACTGAACCCAACACAGGGCTTGATCCCATGACCCTGGGATCATGACCAGAGCCAAAATCAAGAGTCAGACACTCAACCAACTGAGCCATTCAGGCACCCCTCTATTCTTATTCTTAAGAATTAGAAAAGGCCAATTGCACATTCAACATTTATTCCAAAATGTCAAATAAGTATGATTGTAGATCATTCATCTGTAGAGTTTGAGCATGTTTTGAGTGTAAAAACAAAAACAAAAAACCCCACAAAACAACAAGAAAAAACTCAGGCTATTAATTTCTCATATTACCTGGAGAGAAAGTTTGAGCTGAAATCAAAAGCCGGATACTCAACCAACCGAGCCACCCAGGTGTCCCTGCATTTTTTTTTTTTTTAAAGATTTCATTTTTAAGTAATATCTATACCTAACATGGGACTCAAACCCACAACCCTGAGATCAAGAGTTGCATGCTCTTCCAACTGAGTCAGCCAAGTGCCCCCAAATCTGCATTTTCAATAAGCATCCCCAAGGAATTTTGACTGTAACCTACAAAATAAGCAAGTGTCTGGGGGCTCGTTTTCCATTAACAGCCTTGGCAGTTCAGGTTTTAGCGCCAATCAGAAGTGTCCAATCAGTGACAAATTCTATCAGCACAAGACTCACCAGAAGCCCCAGTTCTCCCACGTCCAATCTCACACTCATCCCTTCTGCACATGCATCCAGCTTTGCACCCTACTTTAGCCTAGTTCCTGGAGGCCCTCCCACCAGCACCACGCCAGCCAAAACTAGTTCCAAGTTGGTTCAGAAGTCAATACTAGTATTCAGAAGAAAAGACAAGGATGGCTTACCATCTTTACTTCTTGAAGGACTTTCTTTAGCCAATTCAATATCTTTTACTTCAAAATTGGTCAAGACAAAGCCACCTGCTTCTTGGAAATCCTTGGCAAATGACAAAGCCACCTGCCGATAGTCCACAATGCCAGTGTATGGACAATCAATAGCCATTAGACCCTGAGATAGGATTATGAAAAAGTCAAGATAATACAATTAAAAATCATTGAGGATAGTTGTTCAATAAATTTTATTTGCAGCTGAACTTTTTTACTGTTAACTTTGATGGATCACATGTATTATCATTTCTTGCCAAAAATTCAGTGCCTAAATTTGATGTTGAATAAAGTGTCTAGTAAATAAAGAAATAATACTAGCTAAGTAAGAAAATCTCTATACTTAGGAAATAATTCTCCTCTAGGGAAGTTAATTTTGCTGGGCTCTTCTGGCTGCTACAATAAATAGCTACAGGCCACTGCAGGTCAGGTGGCTGGAAAAGAACCAGGCAAGCAGGACACAAAAAAACTGCTACAGTTTTATTCACCCCTCACCATATCTGATAGTGAGTCAAATTCGGAGTCAAATTCTGTATCACCATATGATTGTTTTAAACAAACTCCACGGAGATTTTCCCATGCACATTCAGTGAAGACTCAGAATTGTTCTAGCTTTTTACATTTGCAGAGCATTGATTTAATTTGCTGCAGACTCTTATCTTCAAGACTACAAATGCTGAATGGAGATTTTATGTAGTTAATGCAAACTTTCACTTCAGGTAATATAAGAAATTAATAGCCCGAGTTTTTTGTTGTTGTTTTCTGGGGTTTGTTTTTGTTTTGCCACTCAAAACATGCTTAAACCCTACAGATGAATGGTCTACAATCATACTTGTTTAACTTTTTCAACAAATGCTGAATGTGTATTGGCCTTTTCTAATTCTTAAGAATAAGAATAGAGGGGCGCCTGAATGGCTCGGTTGGTTGAGTGTCTGACTTTTGATTTCGGCTCTGGTCATGATCCTGGGTTCATGGGATCGAGCCCTGCACTGGGCTCCATGCTGAGCGTGGAGCCTGCTTAGGATTCTCGCTCCCTCCCTCTGCCCCTCTCCCTGACTTGCACACCCTCTCTCTCTCTAAAATAAACTTAAAAAGAAAAAGAATAAGAACAGAATTTCACATACCAAGTATTGACTAGATTTTGGTGGATCCTTGGGAATAGCATCATTTTCTGTTGCCTTACTGTGTATGTGAGTGTATCAGTTCTGCTAATCAACTTTCCTAAGAGGGTGGTAGCCTGGTTCCTGGTACAACTAATGCCGAGAAGCTGAGTGTGACTGGTAAATGCTACCATTCTCTTGTCTGGCCAGCAGGGAACTGGTATTGTTGCAGTTTTACAATAATATCTGATAGTATTACTTTAAATATCTTATTCTTATAGTCAGTCCCACCGCAACTCCAATACATTTACTTGCTTAGCCTTTAAAAGCTTTTAACTTTGCTACCCATCCCTGACCATTAATTCCAAATGTCCAGATCACACCAGGGGTAAAAGGCACATAAAACACACAACAGTCTCTTGTCACAAATTGAAAGCAACATTTGGCAAACTTTATTCTTGCTTCCAGAATATGAGATCATTTGCCAAACACAAAAATCATTCCTTCTGTCTCAATGTAGTAGATACAAGTTTAAGATTTTTATATTAGACCTTATATTGCCTGACCACTTCCAAATTCACAAGTCAATAGTTATAATCCAACTTCAAACTATAAACAACATTTAGGGCACAATACCCTTGGAAAAATTACCTTAGGATAATACCAAGAGTTTAGTCACAAAAACTCAATTTGCATAAACGACATGACAAATAAGATAACAGAGGGACAAAAACATGCTGTAAAAGTGCTTCATATCAATAGTTTTTTAGAAACCCAAATATCTTCCTTATTCATCTTATTTTCCTATTACCCAATACAATGCCTGACACACAGAAGGCACTCAAACATTTACTGAATGAACTTCTGAGGACTGTCTTTAAACATACTAGATATTCCCCCTTCTCTACCTTCCCTTAAAGGTCTCCCTTCTTTTCTTTCTCTTTCTAGTCTCGGTTTTGCTCCTCCTCATGAGATGTTGGTGTGCCCCACTCTACGTAAATGTTGGGGGAAGGTAAGGTCAAGTGAGTCACTGCTGCTAAGCAATCCAATACCCTGGCGCAGGATGGGACTGGTGGACAGGCTGGCTGTCAGCTAGGGGGCTGGGCATGCACCATACAGGTTAGCAGGTCAGAGCTTGAAATCTGAGGCCACTGCAGGTCAGGTGGCTGGAAAAGAACCAGGCAAGCAGGACACAGAAATCTGGGAGTTGGAAGTCAGTCAGGAGGAGAGAAGAACAGATGAATGTGTGGTTGACCAACAGTGTTTAAGAAAGGGCAGCAAGATCAGGAAAGCTAAGGTCAGAGTGAGCAATCAGGATTTGCCCAGACAGAGAATTGGCAAGAGCTATCCTCCAAAGTCAAAGTTTACAAAGGCATTTAAAAATTTTCTAAGATGGAGGCGCCCGGGTGGCTCAGTCAGTTAAGTATCCCACTTCGGCTCAGGTCATGATTTCGTGGTTTTTGAGTTTGGACCCCATATCAGGCTCTGTGCTGACAGCTCAGAGCCTCGAACCTGCTTAGGATTCTGTGACTTCCTCTCTCTCTGCCCTTCCCATCCCCTCTCTGTCTCTCAAAAATAAATAAGCATTTTTTTTAATGCTTATTAAAAGCAGGCTCCACACTGCCAGTGCAGAGCTCGATGTGGGGCTCGAACCCACAAATCGAGAGATCACAACCTGAGCCAAAGTCAGACACTTAACCAATTAAGCCACCCAGGTGCCCCTATTTAATCTCCTTCTTAAAGAGACCTGGTCCAAAAAGAGACCTATTAGAGCTGCCCTGATAAATTTTTTCTTTGTGGAGAGGCTGGAAGAAACAGATATGACCCCATAGCATAGAAATCTTGCCCACCAGTCCTGGTAGTAGCATAGGGTTGAAGGACAAGGGAGAAATTGACTCAAGAGACCTTTCTGAAATAACCAGACTGTATTTTCCACTATACATTGCCACCATGAAATATATCTAGGCACAGATAATTACAATGTGCCATTATATAAAGTGTCAGATAATGCTAATGTGGCATTATATAAAGTAGATCAGTTCTGCAGAGGCCGCAGAGAAAAGCAAGATGTACCTCCTTTATAAGTTACACTCCTTACTTACCTTTCAAGTGAAGGTTCACCTAAAGAATGCTTTCTTAAACTCCTGGATGAAGCTAAAAGCTTTTCTGTACATCGATATAAACCGAGTATCAGTTCTATCAAAATACTTATCACTGTATTAAAATTACATCTTCTGCTACACTGTAACTTTCTTTAGGGTGACCACCATTTCTTCCTCACCTTCTTATCTGTAGTACCTACCATAGTATTTGGCATTTAGTACAGAAGAAAATGTTGGTGGAACTGAATAGAAGAAATACCAATTCTGAATCAGAGCTGGGGGCAGGGGACTCTTTAGAAGCTGTGTGACCTTGGCAAAGTAACTGAATCACTTTATTTATTTTTAAGACAAAAAATACATGTAGATATGTAATTTGATGATCTATGTACACATAGCTCATCTACCTCATTCTGAGACCCGTAAAGATCACATGATCAGGGGCACAGCACAATATCCAGACTCATCTTTAACCTTATGATGTGTGAAAAGCTGGTTTCTTTCTTTTTTTTTTTTTAAGACAGAACTCTTTATTTAAAATTTTTTAAACATTTATTTATTTTTGAGACACAGAGCATGAACAGGGGAGAAGCAGAGAGAGAGAGAGAGAGAGAGAGAGAGAGAGAGAGACACACAGAATCTGAAGCAGCCTCCAGGCTCTGAGCTGTCAGCACAGAGCCCAATGCGAGGCTCAAACTCAAGAACCATGAGATCATGACCTTAGTGGAATTCCAACACTTAACTGACTGAGCCATCCAGGAGCCCCAAGAGAACCATGTATTTAAACCCAACTTCAACTATACAACTAAAGATAACTTCAGGGGGAAAAAATCTATTTCTACCTTGTCTTTTTTGCAGAAAAGATTTGAAGCAGCTTGTAAAAACAAACAAGGAACACAAAACAATATATACTAGAGGTGCCTGGGTGGTTCAGTTGGTTGAGCATCCACCCAGCTCTTGATTTCAACTCAGGTCATGATCCCACTGCTTCGGGCACCTCACTGAATATGGAGCTTGCTTAAGATTCTCTCTCTCCCCCCTGCCCTTCTTCCCCACTCATGCGTGCTCTCTCTAAAATAAAAACAAAAAAAACAGGGGCGACTGGGTGGCTCAGTCAGTTAAGTGTCTGACTTTGACTCAGGTCATGATCTCAGGATTTGTGAGTTCAAGCCCCACATCAGGCTCTCTGCTGTCAGCACAGAGCCTGCTTCAGATCCTCTGTGCCCTCCTCTCTCTGCCTCTCCCCCACTTGTTCACTCTCTTTCTCAAAAATGGGTAAACGTTTAAAAACAATTTTTTAAAAACAATTGATATTAGCATTACATATTGAGCCAGCTAAGTATATGAATTGGAAAGAAAGAATTATTTGCAGACAGCATTACTGTCAATAGAAAATCCAAAAAAGAATAAAATAAACTATAGACAAACTACGAGAATATGTGAATTTAACAACTAAGATGTATGCAAGGTCAAAAATCAATTATATTTTCATACATTTGCAACATACAAGTAGAACATGAACTTTAAGTAACAATACTATTTATGAGAGTATCAAAAACATCAAATACTTAGAAATGAAACTAAGAGATATGAAAGACCTCTGCACTGAAAATTATAACACATTTTTGCAATGAATTAAAGAAGATACAGATAAATGGGTGGATCTACTATGTTGATGGATTGGAAGATTAAATACTGTGAAGATATAAATTGTCTCCAATGGCCCTACAGATTCAATGCCATCTCAATTAAAATCACAAAAGGTTACCTTGTGGAGTTTAGCAAATTAATTCTAAAATGTATATAGAAATACAAAGATCCAAGAATAGCCATGACAATGTTGAAGAACAAAACTAAAGAAATTACTGTACCAGGTATTTCAGTCTACTAAAAAGCTATGGTAATTAAGATATTATGGTAGTGGTAAAACAAGAGACAATGTAACAGAACAGAGTCCAGACATAGAGCCCACACATACAGTCACCTGATATCACAAAGGTAAGACTGCAGTGCAATGCGGAAATAATGGTCTTTTTGATAAACTGTGCTGGGTCATTTGGGTATCCATATGGAAAAAAAAAATGTATCTTGACCTCTACCTTCATACAATGGACTATTAATAGTACAGCAAGGAAACTTATAACTACAGTTATAAACTTATAACTAAGTTCAGTCAAAAATGAGCACATACTACATACATGATTCCACTTAAATACAATTCAAACCTGCGATGTAAAAAGTGAGGATAGTGTTTACTCTTAAGAGAAAGGTAGTGAGGGGCGCCTGGGTGGCTCAGTCGGTTGGGCGTCCGACTTCGGCTCAGGTCACGATCTCGCGGTCCGTGAGTTCGAGCCCCGTGTCGGGCTCTGTGCTGACAGCTCAGAGCCTGGAGCCTGTTTCAGATTCTATGTCTCCCTCTTCCTATGACCCTCCCCTGTTCATGCTCTCTCTCTCTGTCTGTCTCAAAAATAAATAAATGTTTAAAAAAAAAAAAAAAAAAGAGAAAGGTAGTGACAGAAGGGGCTTGAGGAGAATACCGCGAGGCTGGTAATGTTCTGCTGTTTATGAAAGTTCACCAAGCTGTACGTTTATGATTGTTATATGTTATGATTAAATGAAAAAAAGTCCAAAAAAATCAAGGCAGAGAGGAAATGAGAGTAGAAAGATATAAGGAAATGAAGAAGGAAGTTAAGACATAAAAATAAAAACGTATGCTTAAGGACCTAAATATCTGGCAGGAGTGGGGCACAAATGTGTCTCTCAGCTTCCTGGCAGTCAAGACATACACAACAACACAATCAATGAAATGATTCAGTGTTTGTAAGATAAAAACAAGCCAACTGTGCTCAGAAAGAACACAAGTATTCTTAGAAATGAAGTTTGAGGAAAATTTCTCCTGAGGGTTTTCAGAAAGAGAGATGTTGGGTAACAAAATGAACAACCTATGTCCTTGACCCCATCCTAACAGTAGAGGCCACGGTGTCACAATGACCTTCTCCTTAGGCTGACGCCATAAAACCAAAGAACAATTCAAGGAGAGTAATTTGGGATAGAGGAGTAGCATGGGAGAGACAAACAGTGCAGTGAAGGTGTGCCACTGTGTATGGGAATAAGTGGTCTACTTATCTTTCAGGATACTGCTCATAAATTGTGTTTTTATTTCCCATACACCAAGCTTTTGATAAGCATTGCCCGGCAGTGAGTTCAAAGTCACATTCTCTAGGACCGGTACCTAGAGTCCTGCTATTGTACATGGTCAATAAAATGGAGGGGGCGGGCAGAACAGGAGATAACAGCCATTCGTTAGAACAGTTAGTGGAACTGGGGGTTGGACTGATAGCCTCTGAAAGACTATCAAAGAAAGTCAATATGCAGAGTAACTATTAAAATATTATTCATGTCTCTTTCCTAAAGAAAAGATCTGTTCTCCCCATAGCATGTTCTAAGCAAGATACTCTACAACCTACCCTTCACACTCATGGATAATGTAGCTACCCTCCTCAAAAATTTTCAGTGGCTCCCCATGCCTACTAATTTCAAAGCTATTAGCAGGAATATCAGGCCTTTTACACACGCCTAATCCTGCCTTTCTAGTCACATCTATTATCTCTCCCTACATACCCTAGGATTCAACCATACCTCACTGTTCAATGCTTTCCCAATATGCCATATGGTCTCAGACCTCCTCTTGCCTTTGTTTATGTTCTTCAGATTTGGTATTTTCTCACAAAGAAAGAAGAAATCTGGTGTTCAGTTTATGGCAAGCCCTCTTGTGTCTGTCACCTCACTGTCACAGAAGCAGTAATTCATGCCTCCTATAAATTCACCCTCAGCCTCCATGTCACAGTACTGAGCCCTAAACAAAAATGTCCCCGTGAGCATGTACATAGAGTTAGTGAATCACTTACCCTACAATATGGCTCCTTCTTTTTTATATCCTCCTGTTGGATTAGCCTTAAGCCCTGGACACCATTCTGCCGGCCTCTCTCATATAAGGCCTGAAGTCTGGGAATTTCTTCTTGTTCAACAGCTACTATAAGCTTCAAAAAAAAAAAAAAAAAAAGATAAAGAATATGGATAGAGTTAAACATATAGCTTTTATTAGCTATAAAAGATAAAGTCAACAGAAAATCATACATTATTGCATGATTCAAATTCAGTTGATTTTTATCTACTTCTCTCTTTCTTCATGACCTCAATTTCCTCCTCCACTGAAAAAAGTTATCTTAAGAAAACTGCATTAAAACAAATTTTCCCCAAAAGTTAGATGTAGCCTCAATCTCCCCTTCTGCTATCATGGTTGCTACATGAATCTTGGCCATAGCAACTGTTATCAATATCACTCCCTCAAAGAGTGAGAAGCACAGGTGGCTTTGTCCTTACAATTAAAATACAAAAACAAAAACAAAAAACAGAACAAACAGAAAAACAGAATGGCTGCCTTCTTTTTATAAGAGAATGTAAAATACCCATATATCAGAAAGACAGTGGTATGCAGTATAATGGGTATCACTAACAGAAAAACTATTCACTTTATTTCCTAGAATAAAGCATATTATAAAATATTTACTAATGCATTCTACTGCAGAGGGGGAAAAAAAGGTAAATTAATCAACTTTACTTAGGATTCTTTTTCATTTTAATTCTAGGCAAAGTATCTTTTTGAAGTAGTTTCTTCCTTAATTAACAGCTACTAGAAAAGAAAAGCAGAGATGCATATTCACAGGTACGTTAGAATTCACAAATTGCTATTTCACAGCAAGAAGTCACCAGAATTTCATGAGATTATACTTTTAATCAAGGCATAAAGGTTATTTAAATCAACAAATAATTAACCTCAAAAATAAAAGTGGAATCAAAGGACACTATCAAGAAAGAGAAAAGACAACCCACAGAATGACTGAAAATATTCACAAATTACATAGCTGTATAGCAACAAATTAGATAATCTAAATGAAATGGAAACATTCATAGAAAAACACAAACTTCTAAAACTAACTCAAGAAGAAAAAGAATCTGAATACACCTGTAACAAGTAAAGAGACTGAATTAGTAACTTTAAAACTTCCCATAAAGAAAAGCTCAGGCCCAAGGGCTTTACACATGAATGATACCCTATGTTTAAAGAAAAATTAATACCAATTCTGGATAAACTCTTTCAAAAAACAGGAGAGGAGGGGCGCCTGGGTGGCTCAGTCAGTTAAGCTTCCGACTTCAGCTCAGGTCATGATCTCACAGCCCATGAGTTCAGCGTCAGCCTGGAGCCTACTTCAGATTCTGGGTTTCCTACTCTCTGCCCCTCCCCTGCTTACACTCTGTCTCCCCCCCCCCCCCCCCAAAAAAAAAAAAAAAAACAAAACAAAACACAGAAGAGGAGGGAATATGTCCTAACTAATTCTATGAGGTCAGTATTAGCCAGATACCCAAACCAAACACAGATATCAAAAGAAAATAAAACTGCAGACCAGTGACCCATACAAATATTGATGTAAAAATCCTGAACACAACAATAGTAAACTGAGTGAAGTAACATAAAAAAACTATACACTGTGACCAAGTGGGATTTATTACAGGAGGTAAGATCAATTTAACATCCAAAAGTCAATTAATGTAATATACCATATTAATAGAATATAAAAACAACATGATTGCCTCAACAAAAGTGGAAAAGATGAGACAGAAAATCCAACACCATTCCATGATAAAAAAAATAAAACAACACTTAACAAACTTGGGGCACCTGGCTGGCTCAGTTGGTAGAGCATGCGACTCTTGTTCCCAGGGTTGTGGGTTTGAGCTCCATGTTGGGTGTAGAGACTACTTAAGAATAAAAATCTTAGGGGCGCCTGGGTGGCTCAGTCGGTTAAGCGGCTGACTTCGGCTCAGGTCATGATCTCGCGGTCAGTGAGTTCAAGCCCCGCATCGGGCTCTGTGCTGACAGCTCAGAGCCTGAAGCCTGTTTCAGATTCTGTGTCTCCCTCTCTCTGACCCTCCCCTGTTCATGCTCTGTCTCAAAAATAAATAAACATTAAAAAAAATTTTTTTTAATAAAAATCTTAAACAACAAAACAAAACAAAACTATCAATAAAAAAGAACTCCCTCAATCTTATAAGGGGCATTTGCAGAAAACCTACAGCTAGCATCATACTTAATAGTGAAAGATTGAAAGCTTTCTCTCTAATCAGCAACAATACAAGGATGTCCATTTTCACTACTTCTATTCAACACTGTATTTGTGATCCTACCTGGGGAAATTAGGCAAGAAAAAAAAAAAATATATATATATATATATATAAGGTATCCAAACTGAAAAAGAAGTAAAATTATCTTATTTGCAGATGGCATGATCCTGCACATAGAAAATCCTAAGGAATCCACACACAAAGAAACTATAATGAGTTTAGCAAGGCTGCAAGAAAAAAGAACAATATATAAAAAATCATATTCTATACATTAGCAATGAATAATTCAAAATGAAATTAAGAAAACATTTCTCCTCACAAAAGCATCAAAAAGAATAAAATACTAAGGAATAAATTTTGCAAAAAAAATGCAAGACCTGTACACTGAAGAATGCAAAACATTGTTGAAAGAAATTAAAGAAGATCTAAAAAAAAAAAAAAAAGGGAAAGCATTCCCATGCTCATGGTTTGCAAGATTTAATACTGTTAATATGGCAATACTCCCCAAATTGATCTATAGATTCAACACAATCTCTATCAAAATTCTAGCTGCTTTTTTGGAGAAACTGACTAACCCTAAAACTCATATGGAAATGCAAAGGACCCAGAAGAGTCAAAATAATCTTGAAAAAAGGACAAAGTTAGAGGACTCACACTTTCTGATTTCAAAATATAATCAAGAGCCACAATAATCAAGATACTACGGTATTGGCATAAAGATCGATGTACATCAATGAAATAGAATTGAGAATCTTAAATATACCATCCTACATTTATGCTTAACTAACTTTTGATAAAGGTGTCAAAACAATCTTTTGATTGTTAGAATCAACAGAAAGAACGGTCTTTTCAATAAATGGTACTGAGACAACTGCGTAGCTACATGCAAAAGAATGAATTTGAGCCCCTTCCTCACACTATGTGCCAAAATCAATTTAAAGTGATCATATACTGTAAGTATAGGTACAGGGCTGGGGTAAGGGGCTCTGCTTCTGGTGGCAGAGTCTGGGGAAGGAGCAGGAGGCCAGCTGTGAAGGTGGTAAGCCCCTGAAATAGCCAAAGAAGCAGGCCAAGGAAATGAACTAGGAAGATAAGGCATTCAAGCAGAAACAAAAAGAGAAGAAACTCAGGGGGCTAAAAGTGAAGGCTGTGGGAAACAATCTTCTGGCCACAGTTGGAATTAAGAAATCTGGCAAAAAAAAAAAAAAAGTTGTTCCTTGTGCCTGAGGCCTGAGGCAGTGGTGATCTTTAATTCCATTCTTGTTTAAACATTTGGATTACCTGCCATAGTATCTGTTGCCACCTACAGCTAGAATAAAGTGTCATCTTGGACCCTGCTGTATATTTAAGAATACATTTTTGTAAAAATAAAAAATCCTGGGGCGCCTGGGTGTCTCAAGTTGGTTAAGCGGCCGATTTCGGCTCAGGTCATGATCTCGTGGTTTGTGAGTTCGAGCTCTGCGTCGGGCTCTGTGATGACAGCTCAGAGCCTGGAGCCTGCTTCGGATTCTGTGTCTGGCTCTCTCTCTCTGTCCCTCCCCTGCTAACACTCTATCTCCTCTGTCTCAAAAATGAATAAAACATTAAAAAAATATTTAAAAAAAAATAAAAAATAAAAAATCTTACAGTGGCTCATCTTCTCTTTAGTTCTTCTCACTCAGCCATTCCTACCTTAGCTCTGAAGTCAGAGTAAATCCAGCCCAGGATCTTGCCAAAGTCTGTTCTTCAATCTTTGATCTACCTCAAATTCTGTCCCACCTGGAGTTAAATCAACTCAATTGGGGGGAAAAAAGTGATCATAGATCTAAATGTCAAAACTAAGGATATAATAAAACTCTTAGAAACGTAGGAATAATTTTTCATGATCTAAGGGTAGGCAATGATTTCTTAGATATGACACAAAAAGCATAAGCAACAAAAGAAAAAAGGTAACTGGACTTCATCAAAATTAAAAGCTTCTGTGCTTCAAAGTATATCATCAAGAAAGTAAAAAAAAAAAACAAACTACAGAATAGGAAAAAATATTTAGTAACAGTTAAAGTATTACCATTACTATTATTATTACCATTACTATTATTACTATTTTATTTTATACATAAAAATATTTCAGTATTTTAGTAGTATTTTAGTAAATATCATATAGCTGATAAGGGACTGTATCAAGAATATATAAAGAACACATATAGCTCAAGAATAAAGACAAATACCTCAATTTTTAAATGGGCAAAAGATCTGAATAGACATTTCTCCAAAGAAGATAACTGCATGGCCAATAAGCATGTTGAAAAGATGTTCAACACCATTAATTACTAGGGAAATGCAAATCAAAACCATATTGACATACCACTTCACACCTACTAGGATGGCTAAAAGACACAATAACAGGTGTTGGCAAGGATGTGGAGATACGGAAATCCTCATTACTGATGGCAATTTAAAATAGTGTGGAACTTTGGGGCATGTGAGTGGCTCAATCGGTTAAGTGTCTGACTTCAGCTCTGGTCATGATCTTGTGGTTCACAAGTTTGAGCCCCACATCAGGCTCTGTGCTGACAGCTCAGCACCTGGAGTCTGCCTCAGATTCTGTGTCTCCTTCTCTCTCTGCCTCTCCCCAGCTCGTACTCTGTCTCTCCCCGACTTATACTCTCTGTCTCTCAAAAATAAATAAAAATCATTTTAAAAAATGTTTAAAAATAAAATAAAATAGTGTGGAACTTTAAAAAAAAGTTTGGCAGTTCCTCGACATGTTAAACTTGGAGTTACCATATGACCTGAGAATTTCACTCCTAGGTATGTATCTGAGAGAAATGAAAATACAGGTCCGTACAGCCAACAGGCACATGAAAAGATGCTCAACGTCACTCCTCATCAGGGAAATACAAATCAAAACCACACTGAAATACCACCTCACGCTGGTCAGAGTGGCTAAAATGAACAAACCAGGAGACTATAGATGCTAGAGAGGATGTGGAGAAACGGGAACCCTCTTGCACTGTTAGTGGGAATGCAAACTGGTACAGCTGCTCTGGAAGAGTGTGGAGGTTCCTCAAAAAATTAAAAATAGACCTACCCTATGACCCAGCAATAGCACTGCTAGAAATTTACCCAAAGGATACAAGAGTGCTGATGCATAGGGGCACTTGTACCCCAATGTTTATAGCAGCACTTTCAACAATAGCCAAATTATGGAAAGAGCCTAAGTGTCCATCAACTGATGAACGGATTAACAAGTTGTGGTTTATATATACAATGGAATACTACTTGGCACTGAGAAAGAATGAAATCTGCCCTTTTGTAGCAACGTGGATGGAACTGGAGAGTGTTATGCTAAGTGAAATAAGTCAGGCAGAGAAAAGACAGATACCATATGTTTTCACTCATAGGTGGATCCTGAGAAACTTCACAGAAGACCAGGGGGGGAGGTGAAGGGGGACAAAAAAAAAGTTACAGAGAGGGAAGGAGGCAAACCATAAGAGTCTCTTAAATACTGAGAACAAACTGAGGGTTGATGGGGGGTTGGGGGAGAGGGGAAAGTGGGTGATGGGCATTCAGGAGTGCACCTGTTGAGATGAGCACTGGGTGTTGTACGGAAACCAATTTGACAATAAATTATATATTAAAAAAATACAGGTCCATACAAAAAAAGTGTACATAAATGTCCATAGCAGCATTATACATAATAGTCTAATAGCAGTGTTCATAATAGTCAAATATGGGAACAACCTAAATGTCCGTCAACTGATAAATAGGTAAATAAAATGTGATACAGCTGCGCAATGGATTATAAAAAGGAATAAAGTACTGATTCACGCCATAAGATAAATGAAGCTTGAGAACGTTATGCTAAGTAAAAGAAGCCAGTCACAAAAGACAACATATTGTAGGATTCTATTTATAGGAAACTTCCAGAATAGGCAAATCCACAGAGACAGAAAGTATATTAGTGGTTGCCAGGAGCCGGGGAAAGGTAGGAATAGGAAGTGAGAGATATAGGCAATGACTGTTAATGCATAAAGGTTTCTTTTTGAGGTAATGTACATGTTCTAAAATCAGACAGTGGTGACAGCTGCATGATTTTATGAATATACTAAAAACCAAATTGAACACTTCAATAAAAGGGTGAATTGTATGGCATAGTGTATATAAATTATATGTCAATAAAACTTATTTTTTAAATTACGTGGAGTTAGTCATACCACTTTTTCTAAAGTTATTTTCTAACATTAGACTTTGAAAATTACATAAAGAGAGAAAAGCCATTTTTTTAAATTCAACATTAAACATTGCTAAGAAAATGCTAGTTATAAGTAAGTCAAGGCTGTAGTAAAATGCCTTACCTTACCACATTGCTTGTAGGAAATTCCTTTTTGCTTACAATACTCATAGATGAGGGCTGCACCTTGTACACATAATTTAGCTTTTAGAGATTCAGGTTTATAATAAATTCCACTATGTATGACACCACTGTTATGTCCAGTCTGGTGAATAGCTACCGGACGAGAGAAACAGGATAAGAGAAACTATACAAACTATTCAAAAGCTACAAAGTGGAGGAACAAACAAAGTTGCAGTTAGTAGAGACCACATTATTGAAAATTCTGCCTGAGTTTGTTCTTATAGGCAGGACACTGGTAACTTCTTCTAGTAGCCATCCCTGGTGTCCATGCCACATCCCCTCAGGCCATCTTTCACTTCAGTTACAACTTTGATGCACAAACCCACTCCTCACTACTAGCAAACTTTGGTGCACAAACCCAACTCTCCCTGCTGGCAAACCCACTATAGCTCTGGGTATTCCGCCCCAGGGCCTTTTCTAATGTGACAGGAGGGGAGAGGGAGAAGATTACAACTCAATGTCCCCAGGGGCAATCCTCAGCCAGTAGAAACACTAGCTGATGGAAAAATGAGCACAATACTTGGAAATGTTTATGTTGCTCCTCAGAGGTCCCAGAGGAATCAAGCTCACAATTGCAACCTTGATTATGTACCCTCCTGTGGCTTTTCTTCCTTTCAGGCTTACTCTCCACACTCCTCACTTCTGCCTCCTAAACAACATCTCAAATAAATCACCTCTACTCAAGTTCTGGTCCCAGGCTCTGCTTTATGAAGAACCCAAACTAAGGTACTAATAATGACATTCAACATGAAAGATGCAGAACTGAAATAATGAGCAGGTATTCAGGTTAAGCCCAAAGAGCAACACTGGTAATATACATACCCAAATCTTTCTCCTTTTCCAGAACACCAATGGAAAGTGCTGGATGTCGCAGGATGAGTGCTCTGGCAGAGGCAAGGCCCACAATTCCGCCACCAATAACGACTACATCAAATGAGCTTTAAGAGAAAGTCACCTTTAAAGTATTTTACTTTACATGTTTACAGTAGATCTCATCAAATTTCGTGTGCATAATTTTCATCAAACTATTAATTTGTAATCATTACAATCAAATATTTATTGGGCTTTATGATATTGTCTTCTTAAAGGAAAAAGCCTTTAAGAATTACATGCATTGCTGGGTCAGTAATATAAGCTGCCACACCCAGCAGGCAGGATAACTAGTTCCCAAGCCTCTCTCAATCTCACTCTCCACAGCACTCTGCCTGGGCAGAGTGTTTACTCTGTGTTAAGCATCACACTCTTCTCTACCAACTATTCATTTAAAACTCAAGTGCAGTATTCTCGAGGATAAACCAACACATTAGGTCTTTAAGACTTAGGTCCTTCAAGACACTCAAGTCTTCAGTGTGCAAGAACTTTTTTCTACTGAGAAGGAAACAGTCAGTGAGAATTTCAAACCTTAGGGAAATAACTGATCCAGAAATAGGCTTACAGCCACAATTTTAGCCATAATAAATCCGGATTATACAACCATTTCAAAGATTAGGAAGGGCATGTATAGTCTATCTAGTTCAGTAATGAGAAGCAGAAAAAGATTACCTTTAGCACCTACCTCATGCCCAACATATCTACTTTGGTAAGCATATGGCTAATCTTGCTTTTTCTATATCCCATCTATTTCACCTCCTCCTGCATTAAATTTTGATGCAAATCCTAAACAGCATCTGTAAATATTTCAATATGTTATTTCTAAAAGGCTTCTTTAAAACATGCACACAATACCAATATTCTAATTTTTAAAAATTTACAATAAATGTATTATATCATCAAATATTCACCATAAAACTTTTAAATTTTTTTTTTAACGTTTATTTATTTTTGAGACAGAGAGAGACAGAGCATGAACGGGGGAGGGGCAGAGAGAGAGGGAGACACAGAACTGGAAGCAGGCTCCAGGCTCTGGGCCATCAGCCCAGAGCCCGACGCGGGGCTCGAACTCACGGACCGCGAGATCGTTACCTGAGCTGAAGTCAGGCGCTTAACCGACTGAGCCACCCAGGCGCCCCAAAACTTTTAGAAGAAAACAAAGGAAAAAACCTTTGGGATCTAGGGCTAAGTGAAGAGAAGACACCAAAAGCATGATCCATATAAGGAAAACTGATAAACTGGACTTCATCAAAATTAAAAATTTTGTTCTGCAAAACATTTTGTTAAGGGGGTAAGAAGACAACCAACGAGTTGGTTGCAAGCCACATATCTGACAAAAGACTCATATCTAGAATATATAAAGAACTCCCACATAAGCCATTTTGAAAATGCGCAAAAGATAAGAACAAATTTCATCAAAGAGGATAGATCTACAGATGGAAAATAAGCACATGAAAAGATGTTCACTACCATTAATGACTAGGGAAATGCAAATCAAAACTACAATAAGATGTCACTACACTCCTCTTAGAATGGCTAAAATTTAAAAAGTGGGAACACCAAATGCTGGTGAGAATGAGGAGGAACTGGATCACTCACACACTGCTGGTAGGAATGTGAAATAGTACAGCCACCCTGGAAAAAGAGTATAGCAGTTTCTTAAAAAACTAAACATTTATCTTTGCCGTTGTATAACACACTCCACTCAAGTCAGATAATTGGTTTAGGCCTTGACGTTGGCACAACCTCCTTTGTTCTGTTCTCACTCGTACATAGGAAAAACAGATCTTTGGGCTTATATCTTACCCAATTTGGGCCACATCATTGATCTCCCACTCTTCCTCAGGTCATTCTTTGGATTGTTGAAGATCTCCCACTTAAAGGATATAATGGTCTCTTTTTGAGTCCCAAACATGGACTCCACTCATCTCAAGTCTTTCTGTAAGGGAAATTCTAATATTCAGAACCTGGATCCCAGGTGCATGACTTCATGTTTTATACTTCCTTGGGAACCTCTGGTGTACTCTTCTTTTATAAAGCAATACTCAGTATTTCTCAATGGATATTCCTTTTATGGCCCTATATTAAAAGCCATGCCTACAATGAAAATAAAAAACTAAGCATGTGCTAACTAAATATGTCTTAGCAACTACACCCTTGGGCATTTATCTCAGAAAAATAAAAACGGATGTTCATACAAAAACCTGTATATAAACGTCACAGCAGCTGTATTCATAAGAGCCCCAAATTACAAACAGCTCAGATGTCCTTCAACTGGTGAATGGTTAAACAAACTGTAATACAACCATATGATGAAATATTACTCAACAACTAAAAGGAAACTGCTGTCAATATAGGCAACATCGTGGATGAATCTCCAAGACGTTATGCTGTGTGAAAAAAGCCAATCTCAAAAGGTTATATACTGTGTAATTTCTACTTATAAAACATTCTCAAAATGACAAAATTTTACAGCTAGAGACTAGATTAGTGATTGCCAAGGGTTAGGAAGGGTGAAGAGATGGTATAAAGGGATTGGTAACATAAGAGATATCTTTGTGGTGTATTTTGTGATGACAGTTACACAAGGCAGCATGATTAAATTGCATAGAAACACACACACAAATGAGTGCATCTAAAAACTGATGAAATCTGAACACGGTCTGTGTCATACCAATGTCAATTTCCTAGTTTTGATATTGTACTATAGTTAGGGAAGACGCTATCATTGGGGTAAACTGGCTGAAGGTTACCTAAAATCTGTATTTTTGCAATTTCCTGTGGGTCTAGAATTATTTCAAAATAAAAAGTATACACAAAACCCTCACTAACTCTACCTTGTTTCCTTAAGAAAAGCATTCCCAAAATAACTGTCTACATACCCCCACTATGAATCACAAATCCTATACCACTCTAATCCTCCAAATTAACACACAGCAGCCAACTTTTGAAACCTCAACATTTAAGCACTCCCTCTTCTTAAAAACCCTCTAAGTCTCCCAATTCCTTTAGAATAAAGTTCAATGTGTAGTTAAAATCAAATCAAAGCTCTGCTGTGATGTAGCCTGTCTCCAGTATCATTCCACACCATCTCTATCCCACTAAGCTCCAGCCACATTCAATTTGCCCACCTTCTACTTCCCAAAATATCCAAGAGCTTTCCAGCTTTAATGCCTTAGCATAAGCCATTTCCTTCACAGAGAGCAGAGAAAGACCGTGGTTTCTAATGTGACCTCCAAACTTCAAATCACAGGACACTTACTTGTGCAGGTTTTGACTAGTAACTGAACTGCTTCTCACAAGGCAACTCAATGCAGTGTTTGCCAGGAACTGACTGATTTAAGAATGGTTTCAAATCATCCAAGCAACATCAGGGATGCCAGCTAATAAACCGTTTCTTTGATTGCTTAGTGTGATAGGTCCTTTAACCCTTAAAACGACCACCTACGGGAGAGACTAGGCTCCTACTCACAACTGAGCCTTTAAGAAGCTTAAGTAACCCACCCAAGAATTGAAAGGGAAGTGGAGGGTAGTACTGAAAACCAGAACTGTTCTAGAGCTCCACTCAACACCGCCTTATTCTTTTCATCCGTCACACAAACACAACCAGTGAATCCTACAGGTAACTCCTGGGATCCGAGGTTGCAGCCAGGGCTCCACAGGGACCCCACCTTCACTCACGCCCGGGGCAGGGAAGTAGAGTAGGGGCAGAGGTCCAGCGAAAGGCACCTCCGAGAGAAGCGGTCGCACAGGCGGCGAGGGCAGGCCAGCGGCTACTCACCGGGTGCTAGCTGGACGGCCACCCTGGCACAGCGGCCAGGACCTCCCCGGCGCCGGCCGGCCTGCGGAGGAGAACCCCCCGGGGAAACCTCCGAGGGCCGGGCCGCAGGCACCGCGGATATAGCGCAGTGCGGGGACCATCGCCTGCGCCCCTCCCCCGTCCTCCCTCAGCCCCCAGAGGTGGTCCCTCGAGCCGGACGCTGCGGGGCTCTCGGCGCTAATCCCGCCTCCCACTCAGGGGCCAATGGAGCACGTGTCTTCGCCCCACGTGGGAGCGACGCCAGTAGCCAATGGACGCGCACGGCGGAGGGCGAAGGGCAGGCCGGCGGCGCAGTAGACGCGGGGCACGCTCGCTCGCTCCCTCCCTTCCTCCAATGCCGTGAGTAGAGGAGCTAGGCCCCGCGCGAGACGGGAGTAGGGTGGTGGTTACGCTCTGCCCTTTTCCTTCTCCCAGTGCGGGGCTCACTGAAAAGGTGGCCCGCCGAGCCGCGCGTCCTGTCATCTCAGGCCCTGCGTCCTCGGGGCCTTGGGAGAGAGTGCGGGCGTGTCTGGGGTGAAAGCTCTCATTTGGGCGGGCCCAGCGGCCTCCCTGCCTCCGGCTCGGCCCTTGTCTGCGGGAGGCCCATTGCTGGCCACCCGCAGGCGAATTGCCCACTGAGGGGCGCTGCCCGTCCGGCCCTAGCTCTCGCTCCGGACGGAGGCCTTGTCGCGGCAACGCCTGGTAGCCTGCGGTCTTCTGGACTTGTTTTTGTAGGGCTCCTGACGGTGTCATTTCTTGGTGTTGTAAATATCGAGCGCCTAGAAGAACCAGATGGCTCTGTCTGCCATCATTAGGCAGTCTGTTTCCTTATCTTAAATCCTGGGTGGAGATACAGATTTAAACCCACTGTGCGGACCTGGGAATACGGGGCTCTTCCGTACCGGTCTCTTCACCCCATTTCCTTATCTGTAAAGTGAAGGAGGTGGGCTATGGAATCCCTAAGCGACCTTCCGACTGAAGTTTGGTGATTCGCCCTCACCGTGGCCGTTTAACGCCTGTGCCCAGTGCTTATCGGCAGTTTTTCATTTTTAGGGTCAGAACAGCTGAACAGAACAAAATTAGAATGTTAAAAACTTTATTGCTGGAAGGACTTTGATTTGGTTCCAACTGTTTAGTCTGGTGGCTTGGGGAAGTCACTTCGTCTCTGCCTCAGATCTTTTCTGTGAACTAGGAGTAATAGCTGTGTCTGTCACACAGGGCTGTTGTGTGGATTACATGAAATAAAGCCCAAGGGTGTTTAGCGGAGTGAAATACAGTTGACCCTTGAAGAGCACAGGTTTGAACAACTGTCCACTTGGAGGCAGATGTTTTTCAATAAATCCAGTACAGTACTCTAAGTGTATTTTCCTTATGATTTTCTTTTCTCTAGTTTATTATAAGAACATAATGTATACTACATGTAACATGCAAAATATGTGTTAATCACCTATGTTATTGGTAAGGCTTCTAATCAAACAGTAGGCTGTTAGCAGTTAAATTTGAGGGGAGTCAAAAATCCTATGCAGACTTTCAACTGCCCTTAACCCTTACGTTGTTGAAGGGTCAAGTGCACTGGATAAATGACTTTTTATTATGTTCAAATGGTTTTACCTCCTGGACAGTTGAATTCCTTTGTTTGTGAAAACAACATAGAATGTTACCTGCTTTTTCCATCACAAATGAAAAAATAATAATAATGAGATGGTTATTCCTTAAATTCAATTTTTTGTTTTGAGATAATTGTAGAGTCCCATACAGTTGTAAGGAACAATAGAGATCCTGTGTACCTTTTACCCCTTCTCCCCCCATGAAAACATCTTGCAAATCTGTAGGACAGTATCATAACCAGGAAATTGACATTGACATAATCCGTTGATCTTACTCCCATTTCCTTAGCTTTACATTTGTGTGTCTATTTAGTTCTGTTTAGTTTTTATCACATGTATAGATTGTTGTGTCACCACCACAGTCCAGCTACAACACAGTTCAGTCACCACAAGGGATCTACGGGTACCCTTTTATAACTTCACTCCTTCGGAGCACCCCTTCCCCAATCTGTAATTTTTTGGAATTAGCTATTTTTTACTTAGTGTAATCCCTTGGGATCGTTGTATGTATGAAAGGTTCATTCCTTCTTATTGGGGAGTAGTATTTCATGATACGGGTATACCACAATAGGTTTAACCATTCACCCATTGAAACACATCTGAGTTCTAATTAGCTATTTGGAATAAAGCTGCTATGAACATTAATGTGCTGCTTTTTGTGTGAACCTTTTTGTTTCTCTGGGATAAATGCCTAAGAGTCCAATTGCTGGGTCAAATAAACCAATGTTTAGTGTTGTAAAAAACAGGCAAACTTTCCAAAATGGCTGTACCAGGGCACCTGTGTGGCTCAGTCAGTTGATCGTCCGGCTCTTGGTTTCGGCTCAAGTCATGATCCCAGGTTTGTGGGATAGAGCCCTGCATCAGCCACCACGCTGAGCATGGAGCCTGCTTAAGATTCTCTTTCTCTTCCCTCTGCCCCTCTCCCCCAGTCCCTCAGTCTCTCTCTAAAATAAAAAACAAAAAACAAAGTGGCTGTTCCTTTATACATTCCCACCAGCAGTGTTTTGAGTGATCTGGTTCTTATCACCAGCAATTGGTGTTGTCACTGTTTTTAATTTTTGCCATTCTGATAGGTGTTTAGTGGAGATGGTTATTTTTTAGTTTGCACTGGAGGTAGTGGATTTTTATTACTAGGTTGAATACAGAATTACACATGTTTATGGTCAACTTTCATGGGACACTTGAGCCCAAAGTAGTGACTTGTTTACCATGTAATTTTGAGTACATGCTTCTTTGTTTAGCAAGATGAAAGAACTCACATCTGCTCTTTGTATAACTTTTTTTTTCTGCTTACCTTCCCCTAGGTTTGACTGTACCTTAATTTGTTTCAGTTAAGTAATTTCAAATCAAGAGCTTACCTTCCATTCATACACCCTGTAATGTCTTGGGTATGACATTTTGTATTCATGACACCACCCTCAGCTGAGAGTTCAAGTTCATCTTCCATCTATGTCAGAATGAATAAGACATTACTTCACTGGATCCCATGTGATGTTGGCCGAGGAATGGCTTTGGGGAACTTTGCTTCCAATTCCTAATGAATTTTTCTCTTCCTTTTCACTAGACTCTATACACCTCAGGAATAAGAGTTGGCATCAATATTGGGTGATTTGCAGTGAGGTGGGGTTGTAATTTGGGGCAAAATCTCCCCAAATCTGCCCCTTCACGTTTTTATCACCCTCAAGAAATAGTTCTTTAGTTCAGTCCTTTGGGCCACTTAGTTAGCCATCGCTTTGGATAGCCCAGCTAAGTAAAAACAAAACTTCCACTGTTATTTTTATTTAAAAATTTTTTTTAATTTTAGGTAGGCTCCATGCCCAATGTGGGACTTGATTGAACTCACAACCCTGAGATCGAGAGTTGCATGTTCTACAAACTGAACCAGCCAAGCACCCCAGAACTTCCACTTTAAAAAAACTTACTTTTTTTATGCAAACAGGGGAACTCTCAACCAAACCTACTCAGAAACATTTTGTGTGCATCCTATTTTGAATCAAACATTAGAGATCTAGCCTTCTGTAAGTAACAAGCATAATTGCAATTTTTAGAAACATGTGCTTTAAGCCAGGTTATGAGAGTAAGAAGGAGATTTTTTAAATGATTTTTTTAATTTCTGAATTATTTATTGAAGCAATAATTTAGTAGTAGCTATTTTTTTTTTCAGCTTGCTGTTAACTGGTTTGTTTTTTTCCCCCAATCATTAGAGCTAAATTCACCAACTCACCACTAGAGGTCTCCTCTTTCCTTATAGAAAACATTTCCGGAAGTAACTGCTTGAATTCTAAAATCAGCAGGGGTGCAGTTGAGAATGTAAAACCCCACCAATTTATTATTTTTTTTTTTACCTTTATTGCCCAGTAAAATTTTTATATTCATGTTTAAAGTATTTTAAATATAATAATCTAGTATTTTTAGAGATCCTAGCTGGAGTAAATTTAGCCTTTCCTTTAAGCTGAATTATAAGGTGAACCAAAATGAATCAAGTGAAGGTACTCAATTTTCACAGACTACTCTAATTTACTTAATAACAGTCTCTCTGGTTTGCCTTTCTCTATGGAAATATATCAACCATTGAAGACCACTAATTAGTAAATATCTATTAAACTCTTGCATTTGGTGGACGGGAATGTGCTAGGTGCTAAGAAAAATGGAAATTAATAAGATGTAATCATTGCTCTCCTTTTTCCTCTGCACACTTTTCTTTTTGTCTGCCTAACTAGAAACGCTTAATTATCCTTTAAGACCCTCTCAAAAGACAACTCTAGTGTGAAGCCTTCCCTTCCCTCCCTCCTCTTGTGTTTCACAGAACTTGTTAATACCTCTGTTTAGACATATTGCATGTTATTTATTTGTTTTTATGTTGTCTGTCTTCATTAGAGTATATATTCTACGAGGACAAAGAACCTTGTCTTTCTCTGTCTCTCCTTTGTTGTTTTTTTTTATAATTTTTTTTTTAACGTTTATTTATTTTTGAGACAGAGAGAGACAGAGCATGAACGGGGGAGGGTCGAGAGAGAGGGAGACACAGAATCTGAAACAGGCTCCAGGCTCTGAACAGTCAGCACAGAGCCCGAAGCGGGGCTCGAACTCACGGACCGCGAGATCGTGACCTGAGCCGAAGTCAGACGCTTAACCGACTGAGCCACCCAGGCGCCCCTCTCCTTTGTTGTTTTTTAATCTTACCATTGTATCTCTGGCACTAAGTATAGCAGATACTCAATAAATACTTACTGAGTGAATGAATGAATGCATGGGTAGAAATGGCATTTGAATCAGGTCTTGAGGCTGGGTAAGATTTCCACAGACAGGATGGGGATGGAGAGCGGTGAGGGACAGGAAATAGGACAGCCTAAGTTGAAGCTGGAAAGCCCAGATAAATGAGATTGGCAGCCAGTTGAGTTATCAGAGGTGGGCACAGGTGGAGAGAGCTTTAACAAAAAGTTGGAAAGGGCTGAGAATGAGATAGTGATAGCAGGTGGAAGGTTTGCAGTGATGAAGGCAGATGATGGTAGAAAGGAAATGAAGAATGGAGGTGATCCCGGATTCTGTCCTCAGACCTCATCTCTCACTGTTCTATAGCCTCAACATCTGCAGTCACTTCTCAGCTCTAGGGTGGTTCCCACCCAGGCCTCTTTCTAGTCTTCTTATTCCCAAGTTCTAGTACCATCCATCGACTGAGGAAAAAGCCCTAGACTGGTAGGAGAGAGCACTAGGTTCAGGTCTCAGTGCTACCACCAATTAGCCATGAAACATTGAGCAAGTTCTTTTAAACATATGCAGTTATTAAATCTCCACCTTGTTCCAGAAGGGATTTAGGGTGTCAGCAAGTTACTTAATATGAGGGCCTGTTTCCTCATCTCTAAATGGTCTAGGTGGTCTAAGTTCATTCCAGTTCTCCCATTTTGTGAATCACTCTAATAATTTGTTGGTTATCTCCACTTAGAAGTTCTGCTAACACTTCATAGTTAGGATATGAAAAACTGGGGATGGGGGTGGGAGAAACCTACAGCTGGTTCTCCTGACACTGATTTCTATTCATGGCATCACCATCCAACCAGTGACCCAAGACCAAAACTTAATGTCATCTTCAACTATTCTGGCCCTTGCCAGAACATCTCACTGAGATGTGGAATCCACTCTGTAATGTTGTTCACATTCTTTCCCCATTTGGTCCTTTCCCACGGCTATGCGTAGTTGAAGCCCTTGTTAGCTGTTTCTTTGTTTTTTTCTATTGACCCTCAGTCTTGATGCTGTTGTCCAAATAACATTCTGAAGCATAGCTCTAACATGCCAGTGCTCTTTGCTAAAACCTCAGTGACTCCCAACTGCCTGTGGAAGATAATCCAAATTCCCTGGCTGATCAGGCGAGACCCTTCCTGATGTGACTGTATAAACTGTCTGCCTCCTCTTCTCATGATCCCCATGTGCTAACCAAACTGAGCTACAACATGCCTTAAATATTTCTGCCTCAGCTAATCACCTGACATACCTTCTCCTGGCATTTTGCCTGTTGAAATCCTGGTCTATCCTTATTTTACCTCTTTAAGGAACTTTTCAGGTTCTATCATTTATTTTAACGACTTGATAACTTGTTTTAGCTCACTTCACCCCACAGTAAGTTTTCAGCAATCCAAAGGCAGAAACCACACTTCATTTATCTTGGTTTTCCTCTGACTTAGCACACTCCTAGAGAAACTTGAACTGAATTAAATCAGATTGAGACTCAGTTCAGAAATCACTTTCTCAACTCATGCTCATAGATTTTTACAGGTGGAAATCACCTGAGCAAATCATCTGATTTTGCAAGTGAGAAAAACAAGGGTCACAGAGGTGAAGTTAGTTGCCCAGTCTGTCCTAGCTGCCCTTGCCTTTGTTTGCACTATTCTGGTGATGCTACTTGCAACCTTGTCTTAGAAAGGTCTGTTTTCACGTCGCCTCTCCCTTCCTGAATATAAGCGTCTTAACCTTGACACATTGCTCCCCAGGTGATTTTAGTTTGTCATTTTGATACTGGAAATGTAGATTGGGAGTAGCTGGTTTCAGCAAATGTGTAGGTGGACTGCCTGAATGGTCATCAGGTGGCGACACTGCAGGCAGACTCCAACCCAAAGTTGAAGAATGAAACTTAATATCAAGGCTGGAAGGAACCTTCCAGACCATCCAATCCAGCCTCTCTCTCTTTTTTTTTTTTTTTTTTTTTTTTGCAGCAAAGAAACCAAGAAACAGAGACAGGAGTGACTTGTTCAATAACTTTGAGTGGCAAATGACTCATCAACTTCATTGGCACAAGAGCATTGACTTTGAAGTTGTAAAGCAAGTTACTGTGTGTTTGGGACTCTGATTGCCAGCTGATAACCTAATATGAGTACTGTTTTGTGTGTCTAGATTAAATGATGCTGTTTGGAAAAATTTCCCAGCAGTTGTGTGGCTTAAAGAAACTCCCATGGTCATGTGACTGCAGATACTTCTGGGGCTGGTTGAATGCAGTGTTTAATAAGTAAGTTACTCTAAGGTGAAGAAACATGGTAATTATTATAGCTGATGAGTTTCCAGTAGCTAATTTGGTTATTTCTTGTATTTCAAATATCTTTGTTTTTGTACAGTTTGTGCAATATGATCCTAATTTTGTTTAATAACAAAACATACATACAAACATTGAATAAAGACCAGAAAATATTAACATTACTAATATAAAATATTAACTAATTGGGTTCCAGTCAAGATTTCAGTGATTTTTGTTATTTGTCCTTTCAGTACCATTCAAGTTTTCTAAAATGAAAGGGATCTTAAGGGATGTAGTTAGCCTTTTAAATACTACCATGGGGACTCAAGTTTTTTAAAAAGTGGGTGGCATGCTTTGAAGTATCATTTTGAGGGGTGCCTGAGTGGCTCAGTCAGCTAAGCGTCTGACTCTTGATATCAGCTCAGGTCATGATCTCATTGTTGGTGAGTTCAAGCCTGTGTCGGGCTCCACTGTCAGTGTGGAGCCTGCTTGGGATTCTGTCTCTCCCTTGCTCTCTGTCCCTACCCCACTTGCTCTCTCTTTCTCTCTCTCTCCCTGTATTAAAATAAACATTTAAAGATTTTTAAAAAAATATCATTTTGAAACTAATGAAACTCATCTGCTTGTTGCTTAATACAGTTTTAATACCACCAACTAGCGAGAAAGGCAAATGTAAAAATTAAATAATTAAAAATTAATGACATTAATTTGAACAGATTTGAAATTATTCCATTTTATCTTTTATCATTAAAAAAAAAAACCAATAACCCAGTATAGTCGTTCATTCAACACGTAGTTACCGAGTACCTCCTGGTGTCAAGCACTGTGCTACATGTGAATCAATGAAGATACATGTCTGCCTGATAAACTCATATACAAACAATAGACCTAGACAGAGTTCACTTGGGAACAAAAGAAAAACAAAAAAGGGAGCCGGAAGAGCCCTCATGTTTTTTTACATGACTCTCACGAGTATACTTCCCTCCCTCTCAGTCATTTGAAAGGAAAAGTTGTTGCTGTCCTGTATTTATGTTGACGGACTGCCATTAAGCAGCTAGAGATTATACTAAAAACGAACTACTTTTGTTCTTTGCCGACAGAGTGGATTATGAACGCATCAGGGATGTGGGACCCGATAGGGCAGCATCAGAGTGGCTGCTGCGCTGTGGGGCCATGGTGCGCTACCACGGCCAGGAGAGGTGGCAGAAGGACTACAACCACCTCCCCACAGGACCTCTGGACAAGTACAAGATTCAGGCAATTGATGCCACCGACTCTTGTATCATGAGCATTGGATTTGATTACATGGGTAACTACCCTGTCATTTGCTTATGGGAAACGGAGGTGCTTTGCAGTGACATTTTGTTGCAGTCGATTCACTGTTACAGTCAGAGGTGTGTCCTTTTTTGCCCTTGTCAGTACAATCCAGCTTGTTTTTTCCTGTGTATGGTTTTTTTAATTAAATAGATATTACAAACACCTTCCTCTCCTTTCTCCTTCCACTAAGCTTATCTCTACATGCCTTTATTTTGTGCTTATTGGTTTAAAATTCAAGGCCTGGTTTATCAAACTGTCAAATTTCTGTCATTTGAGAAACCCTCAATAATGTGAGAATAATTGTACACATACAGCTTTTGCTGGTGTGGGCCCTTCTTTCCTCCAGTACATGGGCATCTGATTACAGAATGGCCCTATATTATATAGTGAATAGTTTGTATGGTTAATAGGGTGACTAGTCATCCAAGTTTTCCTGGGGACTGAGAGGTTTCTGAGGACATAGGATTTCCAATCCTAAAACCAGAATAGTCCTAGGCAAACTAGGATAGTTGGTTATCTTAATGGTAAAGCAGATTCTTAAAATGTATCTTTTATCTCCTAGAGGGCCTACAGCATGTTGAAAAAATAAGGCTATGCAAGTGTCATTATATTGAGGATGACTGTTTGGAGAAACTTGGTAAACTTGAAAATTTACAAAAGAGCGTATTGGAAATGGAAATAATTTCATGTGGGAATGTCACAGACAAAGGCATCATTGCTTTATATCACTTAAGGTAGGTGGTCAGTGCCAAAATGGAAACTTCATAATGTTAAAAGTGAATAATTATAATTTAAATTTTAAAAAACTTTAAGTAAACTCTACCCACAACATGGGGCTCCAACTCACAACCCCAAGGTCAAGAGTTGCATGCTCTACCAACTGAGCCAGACAGGTGCCCTGAATAATTAGAATTTAAAACAATTAAGAGGTGGAGCCTTTTTTTTTTAATTCAGAAAAATATAAGAAAATGACTTAACTTTCATCCAAAATACTTTAAAACAGTTAAAATTATCAACCTTAATACATTGTTTTATTGCGTTTTTAAGGGGGCATCTTCTTTAAAAAGTAAATGTACATCAAGCATCTAGCATGGTGACTGCTACAATAGGCCATCAATGGGCATTTGCCATTATCCTTCCTCTCCATCTTTTGAAGAATTTTTCCTGATGTTCTGACAATAACCTCAGTATCACAGAAAGTTTGAGAAATTTTAAGTTAATTTTTTTTAGTAATCTCTGTACCCACCGTGAGCCTCAAACCCACGACCCCAAGATCAAGAGTCTCAACGCTCTACTGACTGAGTCAGCCAGGTTCCCCCACCCCCACTTTTATTTTTTTTTTTAGTAGAGAAATTTTAAACATCAGAACCAAAAATAGTAGACTGTCTCTTATATTAGTTGAAGGTTTGAAGCTTCATCTTTTAATGAAGTTCTTTTAAGAACTTTCCCATTTTTTTTCTTTTCTGGATTAAGATTCATATTTAGTGTTTCACATGCAAAGGAGTTCTATGGCATAATACATATACTGTATTTGGAAAGATTCAGTTAGAATTACTGATATAATTCAGAACAACTCAACTTTCCAAAGTCTGGCTTAGCTCCTAGAATGAATTTCATTTAAAGTAGCACTCTTAACACTACCGTTCTAAAAGTCATTTTGAAAGTATAGTGTAATATAAACACATTCTATGTGCAATATTTTTTAGGCCAGTGAATACAGTTTATTGTTCATGCTATAAGAGTAAAGGCAAAACCAAAGTAGCTTTTTTTTCCTTCTCTTTTTGCAGAAACCTGAAATATTTATCGTTAAGTGATCTTCCTGGAGTAAGAGAAAAAGAAAACCTTATCCGAGCCTTTAAGACAGCACTGCCTTCTCTGGAACTAAAATTAGACTTGAAGTAAAATAATCATATTCAAGAAGTATCGTATTTCAATATAAAGTATCATTTGAAATTGTTGATCCTAAACATCATAAATATTATATAATCATCAACAGACCCTAAGGATATCCAATCATGACATTTCAGAAGCAGAGTCCATCATGTAGAAAATATTCAGACATGACTCACTGAAGTTACTAAGTTGGAAGTAAAAATATATGTACATTAAATCCTTTTAGGAAAAATGGAAACAAGGTAGCAGTTTAATTCTCATATGTTCCTCATTTATATAGAAATCTGTACAGTATGTAGATACTGACAGAGTTCTTTAAAGTGATTTAAATGTGCAACACATTTATTTAAATGTGCAACACATTTATTGTATTTTATCAGTAATTTATGTTAATGTTACATTTTACTTTAAAGCTATTGAAGCATGTTACTATAAATGTATAGTTATGAAAAACTGAAAGCTAAGTTTCAGATTCACTGATGAATTATGAAAGGCAGTCATTGGTTGTTGAGGCATCCATATTGCTTCCCAGGATTTGCATTCATTTCTCAGGACCCTACATTCCTTTGTTCTTTATAACCTACACCTTTCTCTGAATGAATAGTTTCTGGCTAATTTGTCTATTTTGTAAGCTTAGTCGCGTGTTTTATTAAAACTAGACATAAATATTTGGCTGAATTCAAATAGTTTTGCAACTGCAGAACAAAGGAAATAATCATGAAGACCATACTTTTTGCTTAAATTAAAATATTGCTTTAAACCAAAAATTTTGACATGCCAACTAGAAACTAATTTAAATTTCCCCATATATGTTGGGTACTGCTTCCTATGACTTCAAGGGACATCAAAAAGAAGTATAAACACAAAATTCAATTTAAATCTAGAAAGCAGTGATAAAGAATATCACAAATAGGTAAAAACAGATCTTTAATCTTACCTGCTTGAAATGGCCCTGGTTCTATTATTGTTAATTATAGGCCAACTTGTCTGTAGATTTCTGTATGTCTGGTTCTTGAACATAAACTATACGGTCTTGAATAGAACCTTAGCTGGAAATAATTTTAAAATAAACACTGTATGATGCAGCACTGGGGTAGAAAAAGTGGATTTTAATTGTGTTTAGAAACCAGCTTATGTAAATAGCACATACCACAAATGATATACTATTTACGAATAATTGCCACTGTCATTTACAAAATCAGAAAATAACAAATTAAAAAGACTAGGTTGTAAAACAGTCTTATGTGAAACAATAGTGATTCCATGCTGAATGAATGATTACAGATATGGTTGAATTAAGCATTAGCGCACATTTAGAACTCATTAGAAAAAAATGAATGCTTCCATCTCAGATTTGTTTGCTTATTGTGTGGTGAGGCAACTGATTCACCACAATTTAGTCTGGAACTACTTTTGTATTCTAAATGGTTTTCTATAAAACTACTGGATAAATTAGGCAGTTATAATCATCTGCCTCGTCAAGTACATTGTTTTGGGTTAAAAAGAAAAACACAAAATGTAAACTCTTCACAGAAGTGGGCTGTCCTTCTTTGCCATTTGAATCAAAGCCACATAAGAAGAATCAGATAATGCCGAGACTAGTATTTAACCCACTGTCAGCTCCTTGCAAGAAGCCACATACATCAGGAAGCCTTAGAATATCATTAACCTGGCTGGAGTGGCCAAAATTATTGAACAGATGCCTAAATTTGGTGAGTTACTTAGCAGTAAAGAATAAAGTCATATGCTGTCATGAAGGAAGTTACTATAGCAGTAAACTAGTAAGAGTACAGAAGAAATGTTCTGAAGATACCGTAAAATACAACATCTAAAACTATGACTGAGAATGACTAGGACACAGCAGCAGCCCATCAGCCAAAACTGGCAGTCAGCTATAAGAAACAGACGTGAGCTTCATTTTACCCTGTGTTCAGGGGACAGGAGTGATGAAGCTTTTTGTAGAGTGGCAGCCCGCGTCAAAGCTAATTATAGGTCATCATTTCAAGTCTCACAATACAAAGCTAGGAATCTTCAGGATCAATTTGGACTACTCTGTTATTATTTTTATCAGTTCTTAGCATAGTATATGTATACACACACTGATATGTGTACAGACACATATGCATATGTATACACATATACATACAGATAGCGTAAAAAAGTATTTCAGGAAAAATAGGAGTTTACAACCTCACGTCTTTCATGATCCAAGTAAAAACTCAAGCAATTTCTTCCAAATCCCAGATTACTGTAGATAGTCCTGCCCATAGATCTGTCTCCAAGTCTGACGCTGAGCTGGAGAGAATGAAGAATAATTACTCTCAGGCTGATAGGCTCAGTTCCCAGGAAGCCTGCAGGGCTCGTTCTACCTCTTGATCGCCTTGGTCTGCCGCCAGCCTTCACACCACTGTTTGCATGGGGAATTGGGTAACCTGTGGATGGGTTATATAAACCCATCTTGCCTGCAAAAATGACTAAGATGCATCCTTTACTAAAGGTAAAGACCAAAGCATATGTAAGAAATGTCTAGAAATATCATTAAATTTGTAATTTTGTTATGATAATCCATGATTTTTAAAACTATTAAGCAACTCTTCAATATTCCAAAAATGTTTTAAAATAGGACAATCAAGAAATAGAGCAAGCAGGAAATGGGATTTTAAACATTTTGATTTCAGGAACTAAAAGGCAGGGGATAGGACTCCATGTGAAAGAGATACAAGAAATACGTATGGGTGTTTTGTAATCCATTTTTCTTGTTGCATATAGTACAGTTGAAGCATAAATCTTTATCACATCTCTAATCTTGCCAGATATATGGGCAGCAGCTACAATTTATATTTCTGTCAATAAACTCAGCTACTTAGATGCAACAAAAATGCAAGTGAAAATCCAAACAAGTTTTTCCTTTCTGTTCTAGTCACCATCAGGAAGCATGGAAGAAGGCTGCCTCTGTAATTCCCCTTCTGATTCTGCCAGCTGGCCTCCCCCAGATTATTACTTAGGTTTTCTCCTGATGTTCTTAAAGCATTATGATTATTTTCAATTAAGTTTGTAAGTTCGGTTCCTTTTTCATCATCAATCTTCAAGCTCCTTAAATGTTTGGAAAACGGGAGTTGAGTTTCTTCAAGTTACAGTAGTACTTCTTATTATCCAAAGCTGGAAGAAAGCTGCTGCTAGTCAGCTGGGGTAGGTACTGCAGCTGAAAATACAAAACACAGGATCAGGTTCAACACCACACACTTTTTGTTATTGATAACATATCACAAAAGAGGTAAAGAAGTCCATTTTTCAGCATGGAAATGCTTTTTCTGCACAGAATCCCAGGTTCTGAGTGAAGACAAAATGTTTCACTTTGTTCTTTTTCCTTTTAAAGATTTCTTTAAAAAAAATTTTTTTTAACATTTATTTATTATTGAGAGACAGAGCATGAGCATGAGCATGAGCATGAGCATGGGAGGGGCAGAGAAAGGGGGAGACACAGAATCTGAAGTAGGCTCCAGACTCTGAGCTGTCAGCACAGAGCCCAACGCGGGGCTCAAACTCCTGGGCAGTGAGATCATGACCCGAGCTGAAGTCTAACTCTTAACCGACTGAGCCACCCAGGCGCCCCTAAAGATTTCTTTTATATTAAAAAGCAAAACATTGCACATTTGAGAAAATTTAGAGAATATGAAAAAGAAGGAAAAATCTACATATTAACATTAGGAAAAAACTACATAGATTTACAGGAGTTAAGAGTTTGCTGGGACCTTTGGGATCATTTAAGCCAATGCATGATCTTAGAGCCAAGAAAACTGGTGTCTGGAGCACTTAAGCAATTTGCCCCCTTACTCCTTAGTTTAAAAGGCAAAACTATTCCCTTCATGCTCCCAGAAAATGTTTGAATTTATTGTCAATGTCAAATGAAAGTAAGGAGAACATACAAAAAATAGATGTACTACATGGCCTTAGGTATCTGAACAGTGGTTACTTTTTCTTATGTCTATTTATTTATTTTGAGAGAGAGACAGAGAGACCATGGGTGAGTGGGGGAGGGGCAGAGAGAGAGGGAGAGAGAGAATCCCAAGCAGGCTACCTCGCTGTCAGAACCTAACTCAGGGCTCAAACTCACGCACTGTGAGGTCATAACCGAGCTGAAATCGAGAGCAGGATGCTTAACGGACTGAGCCACCCAGGAGTCCCTGAACAGAGGTTACTTTTTAATACTTCAAACAGTTGAATCCTTCAGGGCCTATATACAATACACTAATTAATTAGCGGGCTTCCCTATTCTTTCAAGTAAAAATATTTGCATCAAGACCCTCTACTCTTGAACACAGATTAACAGCAAGTTCAGTGAATTTGGGGTGGGTGGGGGTGGGGAGTCTAATTCTGGCATGTTTTGCTACCTGGGTCATATATGACAGAATAAAATAAAGCTTTCTTAATTTCGTAACTCTGGTCTATCTTTGGACCCCGCAGTTCATGCTCTACCTGTTTCTAATGGATTGTCCATCCCTTCTCTCCTCCAAACCTCACATAAACAACCCGGATGCCATTCAGCATGCTGGGCAGTGGGGTCTGCAAAGGGAAAGACTAAGGCATAATAATTTATAGATTAAGGGCTACCTAGGCAGATCCAGAAATGACCAGGTAGCCAGCTCATCTTAGTTGTGGTTCTAACCACAGTCCATTCTAAGTTACTACAGCTTTTGGCTTGTAACAGGCTAACACTTAAGGGAAAGCTATTTTGCCACTTTATACCAGTCTTTTTCTTCACAGGCTCCCTGTGTGCAGCTTGGATGCTGTTCTCTGGTTAAATAAGCTGTTCTGATATCACTGAGAGCACTCGTCACTGTATCTACCGGAGCCAACTCTGATGATTAAAGGAACAGAGGGGAAAACAGGTCCATTTTTGGATAAACCTGGAACGTCAATCAATACTGAAAGTAAACATGATGACAGAGAGCTGCCTGGGATAAATCTGACTTCATTCTCCAAAGCACAAAAAGCACGCTCAGCGGGGCTCACGCTCATGTACCTGAGACCCATGCTCGTGCACAACAAAACCCCTCTGTGGCAGCAGGGAACTGCAGGGCAAGGACGCCTTCGGGATTCAGGGAGAAGGGGGTCCTTGGCGGCAGATGTCTCGGTGCCCTGGTTGACAGATCATATGCCTGTCACCGTGCTCTGCAAGGAAGGTGCTGGAGCTGCAAGCCGCTGTTACCGCCCCGAGAATAGATACAGACTCCCTGCACCAGGTGGCAGGCATGAGGTCATTGGAAACTACAACCCCGGGACACTTGTGTAAAGCAGTGCCCCATTTTTACCCCAGGCAGGTGCTTTCGGCTCTGTCTCAGCGTCTTCCTTATTGGTCTGTCACGCTCTTTTGCTGAATCCCCTGTTTCTCGGAGGCTGTCAAAATACGGGTGCTGCAACAGCTGTTCACATGTCATTCTCTCAGCAGGATTCATGTGGAGACAGCCCTAAAAGAACAGACAAGTCTCCATTCTTCTTTAAAATCGTATTAACTTACTGAAATCAATTTTTTTTTTCTTTGACAGATCAAACCCTTCATTTGGGAACAGGAAGGAGGAAAAGTAGGGGAAACACACCAAACATGCTTTTGGTTCCTTCCACAATTATTCCTAAATGGGTAGCCACATAATAAGTAAATAGATAGGTTCTAGGAATAGTAACAAAAAAATCATTTTCTCCACCTTGCCCTGTTCTGGAGGCAGTTGGTGCTCTGCCCTGAGGGAGTAAGATAGGATTTTTGAGTTTGCCTCAGTATCCAACGGGAATAATCCACATAACCAGTTTGGTCCTTTGTGTATACTTTGTAAAAATTTGGGTTTTTATTAAAAAAATTCATAGCCACACATGGTAAAAATAAAATGTATACAGAACACAGCAAAGTCTCCTTGTTATGCCCAGAATTCGTGATCCCCAAAGACCACTAGGGAGCCGAGTCCGATGCAAAAGCAAAAGAGCCTTTATTCGAGCTAGAGCTAGCTCGAGCTCAATCCCCTACCTGCACCGACGCAGCGGTGAGATACCAGGGAGAGAGAGCGAGTTTCAAAAGGACAAAGGTTTTATTGGGGCCTAGGGGCAGTTGGTGAGGTAATGGCTATGGCCTCAGCCGATTGGCTGGGGAAGGGTCCTGGGGAAGGGTCCGAGTCCTGTTAGGCAGGTGAGGGGGGGGTTACTCAAGGGGAGGAGGTGTGGTCAAGGTGAAGGACACAGAACAAGATGGAGTCCGCCGGCGTAGGCCCGCCCTTTCATCCTCACCACTCTAGTTCTTCCATTCCTCCTTCCAGATTCAGCTGTTCCTTTTTTTCTGGTATATTCTTCCAGAAATAGTCCATGCATTACAGTATATATATGCATGTATGGAAGGAGAAGCATAGTATACATGCCCTTAGATTGCATCATTCTGAACTATTTGCTTTGCCATTAAGTACACCATAGGGTTCATACTTGAGTAGATGAAATCTCACAATTATATACCCCAAGGAACTGTCTCCGTTTTTTGTTTTTTGTTTTTTTTTTGGTTTTTTTTTTTTGGTTATATTACAAATGCATCAGTAAATGCATTAAATACTTTGAAATGGGTAGGGCATGGACTATAACTTGAAAATGTTTTAGTTGGTACTCGATTTTATATAAGAGCTATAGATCTCTGAAAATGTATATACAAATCAAGTTTTAAAATCAAAACCTACTTCTGATATACTAGGGAGTTGACTATTTAAATGAATCCTATGGCCCAACATTTTTTGAAGAAAAGGATCCCTGCATAAAACAAGTACTATCCATCTGAAATTTCTGTAACTTAGATTTTAAACACAATATGTTGGGTTTAGTTTAAAGTGACAAACACCTACAGATGTTTTCATTGTAACAATGTAAATAAAAATTCAACGTATTTATACTTCCCAAAGGAGAAGGAGAATTCTAAAAGGAACACTTTTCAATTCATGGACTGATATAAATCATTTAGACTCCCCAATGACACCAGCTACTGTGTGCTTCCGGTCTGTTAGAAGCTATGATTTTACCTTTAAGAGCCCCAGGGCCGGAGAAGAGATGTTTGGAAATTTTAATTCAAGTGGTTCCTGTTTAAAAAAAAAAAAAGAAGAAAAGGGGGTTTTATTTACAGTATGTATTCAAAGCTAAGGTGACCTCAGGCTGAATGTCTTCTGAGTAACAGAAGCATCTTCCTGGCACCTTTCTTGCCTCCCCCACCCACCTCCCAGCTGAAACAAGGCCTGTTTCACAAGCTCTTTCTCTCTGCCTCCAAATTTCTTTTCCAAATTTTCCTCCTCACCACTCCCTTCACTTCCCAAAGAAATGGTGCAGGTAGCAAATTATGAGGGAGCATTCATGGAAGAAAGAAACGCACTTGTGAAGCAACTGTTATTTCTTTTTTTTTTTTTTTTCTGCCTCAATTTCTATAACTTGCCTTAGAGTAATTTTTGGCACTTACATTGGCATTTAAAAGAGGCCCTAATTTTTGCATCTATTGACATTTACATAAAGGAAGCTTCAAAATAGATTTTTCCTCCCTACCTAGGTGAACAGATGCTTCTTGGTTTTCTGGAATAAACACTGGTTTCTCCTCCCACAAGAGCCTGCTGTTTCCCTGATCATCCTGCTGTTTAAAGAGTCTCTGGGGCAGACATTCATCAATCTCCCTCTGGCCATATAAGGCTATTTTGCTCCAGTCACATGCTGGAGGCAATCAGGAATAACAAGCACTATAAAGCAAGAGGAATGCTGAATGTCAGGGGGCCAGACAGGCCAGTTAAAGAGATACACCACTAACAGAGGCTAATTAAGGAGGGCAGCTGGATGGAGTGCATCGCATGTATAAAGAGATGGCAGATGTGCGCTGGAGGGACTGGCCAGGCTCATCTAATGCAATACCACTCTTAAGTGCTGTGATCAAGCTTAAGAGCACAGCACGGTGTTATTTTTGCACAGGGAATCAGCCCCCAACACTCAAATTCCGAGTGTGCACTTACTAATCACCGTAAGGGTAAGAGGTAAGAGCCTCAGTTTTGGAGTTCCCTAAGATCACCAGGAAAAAAAAAAATCCTACAGCAGATTTGTATTAGAACCTTGAGAGTAGCCTCCCCCACCCCCAACTATATCTTAAATATTTCTCTTGCCTTTTGTGTGTGTTAAATCTGGGCACTGCTAGGGATTGACATGACATTGCTGACACTGAGCTCTGCTGTCTCAGCAACAACGCCTGGCCTGGGATGAGGCCTGCTGGTTAGCTGTGATAGGAGAGCCCATTCTGCCCGCTTAGCTGGTTTCCCAGTGCCAGAGGCAAGCAGGCCTCCCTCCAGCAGGATGACTGACCGGCAGAGGGACTAGGGCACAGATGTTCAACCAGTGCAACCCCCGCATTACTTCTTCCTGTGTTTCTGTCAACAGGAAATCCCCTGCAGGACAACCTCTGGGAGACCCTGGGAAGCCTTTTGCATTTATGAAACCCCGGGTTGTTCATGAGTCTTCACTGTAAGACAAGCAAAGAGGAAATCACTAAGGGATATTTAGTGTGGAACTGGGAATGTCCAGGTCACAAGGGAGCCAGCTGGGTCACCTCCCATATGCCAGGTGTCATTCCTGCCTCTCGGTCCCAGCATGCTCCCAGCATGACCCACTTTTCCTATTTGTAGTGGTGCCGGAGAAGGAGGCAGCAGGGGAAGGTGAAAGCCTTCACCATGGGACATGCCAGGAGGATGAGTGAACACAGAGCTCAAATGGAGCTTGACAGAACTTCCATCTGGAAACTGAGCAATTAGAGGCTTAGTTTCAGTTTGAAAGTACCTTCCTTAGATGGTAGAAACTCAGGATTTCACAAACGTTAATTGTGCTCTGAGATGTTTTTGATTATAATACAGGCTCATTGGAAGACACCCAAAAGTATTTTTTTAAAAAACCATAAAGAAAGAAAGAAATCATGCCACCACAAAGAGATACCCACTGTTAATATTTTGGTATATAACCTTGCAGCCATTTATTTCACAAATGTAAAAAACTTTGTGTGATTTTCCAGAAGTGGTCACGTTTTATTTATATATGTAAATGTATGTGTACATACATACATACATTGTGCATTTATTAAACATTTATTAAAATTATGTCAAATGATTAGTACTGTTTATAGCCTTTTTCATTTAACAATACATTGTGGACTTTTTATTCAGGTGAATAATAAATCTAATTATTTTTACTGGCTATGTGGCATTTCTATTGTAGAGATATATCATAACTTACATGATGAATCCCCTATGGATGGAACACTAAAGGAAATAATTTCTAATGTCACATATTGATGCCTCTGTCTGATGGTTTCACTGCAATAAATTCTTGAAAGTGTGTTAAGAGTATGCACATTTAAAATTTTTCAATTTTAAAAAATGAGTATTTTCTCCACATTGGCTGTAGAGGAGAGATACCAGAATGAGGCTTGCCAAGCAAGTTCATTATGGTTTCCCACCATGGTCTGGGCAGTAAGAGTACAGTAGAGTAGGGGACTTGGGCAATGCTGGATTTTCCTCCTGGATAAGCCACTGTGTGAGGTACCTAGCTTCAGCTGCTGAAAACAAGGCAGGACAGGAGAAGGCAGGCAGTTCTGCATTTCTGTCCAACATGCTGGCTAACCTCTGCTATCAGCAACTTCTAAATTGGTATTGAAGGCCAGGGTCTTGCTAGCCAATTTGCCCCAATTTTCTTTTTCACTCTTAAATGGACTTTCCAGTGCAGAGTGGGCCATGGCACTAAGGCAGGCGAGTAACTACCAAAACCTCGTTAGTCTGCAACTCCCCATTATAAAGAGAATGATTACCACTTAAACACCCTGGTAACCTTAGCCTCCGTATTCAGAGCTCTTTCCAAAATGGGTCACTCACCATATCCTCAGGGTCTGGAATTTTCACCCCGCTGAAGTACTGATTCGTACTAAATACTTGCTGGTGTCTAGGAATGAGATCTCCTTTGGACAAGAAGAAAGAGATTGGTTAGCAAGGGCTGATTTACGGTTTGTCTCCGTCAGTGCTGGGTCTGTGCCTACCACCAGTGAAGGCTGTAGTCTGCTCTTTCAATCAGAGGGAGATGTTGAGGCAACCCTCAACAATATGTACTAAGACCTCAGTGGATGAAGCACCATATTAGGTGTAGAGAAGGCATGCACAGAAACTGAAGGCTATGAGGTTCTTGCCCCTCAAAGACTCACAATGTATTTGAGGAATCCAAACAACTCAGAAGCATACATACACACACACACACACACACACACACACACACACACACACAATAATGCCTTTTAAAAAAATAGCCAACGTGCAACAAATACAAAGCAAAATCATATCAACTGAATTCTGATGGGTGGATATAAAAGGGTACTGGCCTACCACTTAGAACAGTGCAGTCAATAAATATCTGAGGATAAAAGCAAGGGAAAAAGGAAGAGAGGAAGGAAGAAAGAGGGATGAAAGGAGGGAAGGAAGGAGGAGGGGTAGGAGGAGGAAAAGAAGGTAAGAAGGCAAGAAGAAATCATGGAAGATCTTCTAGCTAGAAGGAATTCATTTCCAAATTGGAACCACCTTTTCTTGTTTCATCAAATAGTGATCACTTGGAAATCCCATTTTACTTACTGCTTAGAAAGCATTTACAATATGAATCAATGAAACAAAAGAAGCATTTCTATATTCTGGAGGATAAGGTGAGGCTCATCCTACCCACATTTCAGCCAAATCAGCTAAAATCACCCTTGTGTAAAATTCTAGGGATATTACATGTGAAGAGGAATTTTGTTCCGAGAATACCAGGAGATACTCAGCAGGGTGCCCCTGGGGTACACCCAGGCCCACTTCCCAAAGCAGAGTGAACGACAAAAACCTCCCAATCAAGGACCCAGAAATACTGCTAACCCAGAAACTGGAGTTTCCACCCCAGGGTATCAAGTTGTCTAATTTTACAGATTTGTTTTGGAACTTTACCTCTCATGCAAATCCAAAAACTGTTGTCTTGCCCCATTTTGTACAAGCAGCCAAAACAACTCTCTACTACCTTGCCCCGGATCTCAGTGAACTTCATCATGAGCACACTGCTTGTATCCTAACAACTTTCTTCCATCAGGGTGCTGGAAGTGGAGACACAAGAGGGTGCCCTGAAACAAAGGAAGGCTGAGTGCCCCTGGAATCGCTCCAAGGTGCCTTACATACTACTCAAAAAAACCCATCAGCAAATACCTACTGCCTATTATGTGCAGATATTGGTGGAGGAAATCTAGAAATGTAAGACATGATCTCACCCTCAGGTAGCTTACAGTATCTTTGGGGAGATAAAAGACAAGACAAGACAGGGTGATGGTAGATGCTCCAAGAGTTTAGAGGAGGAAGTTTGCTTTAAATTGGGGAGTCGTAGCAATTCCCTGACTTTTGAAGAAGGCAGTCACTGCTTATAGATCTTTTCATCCATTCCTCTCCAAGTCTCTCTTCTCCTCCCCTTCCCTCCCCCATCCCACCCCAAGAGTAGAGAGAAAGACAACGAAAGTGACACCAGAAGATCCAGCCTTTCTTCCTGACACTTAGAAGGTTTAGAATCTTCTATAGCATCTCAGTGATCCAATCTAGCCTGGCAGGCTAGAGTGAAGGATACCCAAAGAATAAATTACAATAATAAAGAATAAATCCTAATAAATGAAATCCTAATAAATGAAATAAAACACAGTAGCATTCTGTAAACTGTTAGGCCCATACAGAAACATAGCTTTTACTGTTGCTATGATCATTATTCAGAGTTTAACTTGATCCAAACTATGCTGAAGAGAGAAGAACCTTGTGTCCTTTTGAACAATCGGTATGTATTCACTCTAGTTAATTCTTTTTATTAAAAACAAACGTGGACAACTTTTTCCTTTTTTTTTTTTTTTTTTTTTTTTTAAATAATCTGTATGCCCAAGGTGGGCTCAAACTCACAACCCCGAGATCAAGAGTTGCATGCTCTACTGACTGAGTCAGCCAGGCACCCCCAAATGTGCACACCTTTAATGGAATTATTTAAGTGAGGCTTCTAGAGTACCCCTCCTTTGTGACTGTAAAGGGCATCGAATGAGACTGGGAACTTGGCTCCGTCCTGTATTGACACGGGTCAAACTATTCAGTTTCCCAAAAGGCATAACAAAAACACCACTTACCCAAGGTTTTCCTAATCAGATAGAGCTGATCCACATCTGATTTCCCCGGCCACAGAGGCACCCCTGACAGCAGCTCAGCAAAGACACAGCCAACAGCCCACACGTCTACTGGGGGGCCGTACTGGGTGTCCCCCACCAATAGTTCCGGGGAGCGGTACCACCTGGTAGCCACGTAGTCTGTGTAGTAGTCACTTGGTCCAGCTGGCCAGTGATGGTACATGGAAAACAGAGAGAGAGCAGTGGAAGACTGGAATCAAAACAGGGAGGGGGAAGACCTAAGAAATCAAGCTTGTGCCCCATCTTGTAAATCAATGGTTCTTTTTGTAAATCAATGGCTTTTGTAAATCAATGGTTCTCCATACTGGTTGCATATTAAAATCATTAACGTAGTATTTGTTAAATTACTAATGCTTGGGCCCCATCTCAGTCCAGTGAAACCAGAACTCCGGGGGGAGAGCCTGGTGAGTTCTCAGTGTAGTTTTTATAGTTATAGTTAATAGTTCCCCAGATGATTCTAATCTGCAGCCAAAGCTGAAAACCACCACTCTTCTAAAATAGTACTTCTGAGATCACTATTTAAGAAGAAAAAAAAAAAGGTAGAAACCAGGAGAATAACATACTCTTTAATAATAACTACTTTACTGTGGTATAATTTATATAGCATACATTTTTAAGCCACTGTATGTATCTACATGTTTTCAGTAATTGCAGAATTGTAATTTAGGGTATGCTTATGCCCTAAACATATAAGAACTAGATTTTATAGCATCAAGAGCCTTTCTCATGTAAAGAAATCTCTCTTTTACAATTATTTAAGAAAATATCAACACTCACTCAAAAGCCGAGCAAATCCAAAGTCACAAAGCTTAATCACTGAATGTTTTGTGATGAGGATATTTTCTGGCTTCACATCTCTATGTATGCACTAGTCACAAAAATCAAAACAAAAACAGATTATCAAGGAGCAACTATAACGTATGGGATAAATAGAACTCATGAATATTTAGCAAATATCTGAAAAATCATTAAAACCTTGTACTGGCTGTTTGGATAATAGGCTACAAAATAGCAGCCTAAAATAAATCTAGTACCATACTCATTATAGCCTGAAACACTCCAAGTTCCTAAAGGACCCAAGAGGAGCAAAAAGGAAGAAAGAAAAAATGAAAATAGGATAGCCAGATAAACAACAAATAAGTTTTCAGTGTAAGTACATCCCATGAAATATTTGGGACAAACTTATACTAAAAAGTTAAGATTGTTTCTCTGAAATTCAAATTTAACTGGGTGTCCTATATTTATTCTGGTAAGCCTAGGTGGAAGGGAAAATGTTAAAAGCCTCTGGGTGAGGCCTGCATCAGGGCTGCAGAAGCTGCAAGTTGATACATAAGCAGAATTCACAGTTCAGTTGTTTAGCTGAGAACAGAACACAGTCCGCCTGGTAAACAGGACAAGCCCTGGGCCTGCTGAGATAAGCTGGGGAAGAGAAGGGCGGGAACCAGAGCTTGCCAAGAGACCTCCCTTCCAGCTCTTGGAATTCATCCTGGCAAGATAAACAAGGGTAGACACAGCTTAGCCTCTGGGGAGAGTCGCTAGATGTCAGCTCTGTCCCACACACAAGCGTTCTTAGAGCGACATCCACCCCCACGGGACATAGCCCCCACTCCATAACTTAGACTCAAATCACCTGTGGTTTCCAAACCACAGCTGACATTGTTTAACAGGCTAATGTTAGAAGAAAGTTGAAGAATCTTCACATGATTTTCTTATTAAATAACAATTCTCTTGGCAAAGAACAAATCAACAACCTAATTAAGGATTACATAAAAACAACATTTGGGTCAAAATCCCAATTTCCAATAATCTTCCCTTCTCCCAAGCATTTTCCTCTCTGGAGAAGAATGTTGGATCCTGCTGCAATCTGAGAGACCCTCTTTAGCTTACAGCTGAAACCCTGGGGTATTCTTGACTTTCTAGAATTTGGAGAGAGGACAGAGGTTCTTCTTGGGTCTGGCCTAGTTCTCCCTCCAAAGGACCTTCAGGGTGAGAGATCAGTGTGCATGTTTTCCCATGGGTATTTATTATTCTTGAAAATCTGGGGGTGGGGGGAGACAATTTCTCAATTATTTTGTTACTATCTATCTGGTTCTCAGCAATTAATGTTTCTGAGATTGCCATTCTTTTCCCACTGGCTTCACATATTACTATAAATGGGTACACCCATGAATATCATGATGACAGATGGTCAGAAGGACTCACAAGCAAGAATGTGTTCCTATTCTGTTCTGGGAATTCTTTTACAAGGTTCTATACCCTCCCCACATCAGTACATGTGGCCGCCCAGAGCTTCAGGGACTTTCCAGGGAAGAGTGGTATGTGTTGTATTCCTCTTTACTGTCTCTGAGTTTCCCCACCAGGGCCTTTAGGAGGTCTCTCTTGCTCCCCCGTCTTAACACCTGCCTTCAGGAAAGTGCTCACCCCCACTTGCAATAAATAGCAGCATAAGGTGTCCACGCTCTCTGGGATACATGCATTTTGATAAGGATTGTAGCCTTCAGCTGAGTGGAGGCTCCACAGGGGGAAGTGCTGGCGACTTCTGTATTTTCTCCTTCCAGAAAGGCAGTTTCAGGAAAAATCATTTAGGACCTCCTAAGGTAGGGGATTCAGCCCACTGGCTAAATTGAGCCTGGCAGTAGATAGGATATGACATATTGCAGTCAAGGTGCCCTGGTGGCCAAAATGAAGCTCAAATATTGGAATCTGGCTTCTGTGTGCAGGGAGGGGGCAGTGCTGTACTGGAGGGAGCAGTCACTTGCCCAGTGCTCATGGCATCTTACCACCTGGGCGGCAGCCCCCTGTGCCTCTCACGCAGCCTAGTTCTGGCCACGACTCTCAGAGACGTCCGCTGGGCTGCTGTGCTCCAGCGTTGGCATTCTTATCTCACCAACACAGACACCGGCATTTGTGCATGGCGTGTGGGACTCCACCTCCTGCAACTAAACAGGCATGAGCCACCTGGGGCTCCCCTCTCCAGTTTCAGAGCTTTTTGAGGGTGCCAGATCAATGCAGACTCCAGATTCTACTTTAAGCAGTTTCTCACCAATATAAACCTATAACTACTTTCTTAAAATTGTAACAATATATCTTTTATGTAACCTGAACAAGTAAGAATAGCCAGGTTGGAATTTTTAGCCTCTGTTAACCCCAACCAGGCTTCAGAAGATTTGGGTGAAAAATCATATCCACAAAAGTAGGATACAAATTTTGTACAAAGGCTCTATCTCAGCTTAAGGGCAGCCTTCTGATTTTTCAAGGGCGATCATGAGACTTACGTTGTGTTTATGGCAAAAATTTACAGCTTGCAATGTCTGCCAAGTTATGCTCTTCACAAGATGTTCTGGTACCCTAATAAAAATAAAGAAGCAACATAAACACATTCTTTAGTGTAGCCATGGAACTCAGCTGAAGGAAGGAAGGAAGGAAGGAAGGAAAGGAAGGAAGAAGGAAGGAAGGAAAGGAAGGAAGGAAAGGAAGGAAGAAGAAAGGAAGGAAGGAAAGGAAGGAAGAAGAAAGGAAGGAAGAAGAAAGGAAGGAAAAGAAGGAAGGAAAGGAAGGAAGGAAAG
>NW_026057582.1:48061283-48084800 GCF_023721935.1 Panthera uncia | reverse complement strand
GGAAGAAGAAAGGAAGGAAAAGAAGGAAGGAAAGGAAGGAAGGAAAGGAAGGAAGAAGGAAGGAAGGAAAGAGTAAACTAAGACAGGCTTATGTAGTGACACATACCGTCATCTACCTCACAGAGCAAATCCAAAGTGTAAACAGCATGTGATCAACACACAGTGGGATTCTAGGGACAGCAAGGTAATAGCAATACTAACATCAACTTCTACAGAAAGGGACCATGAAGACTGAGGGGTTTCCACAAATACTTAGGATCACCTACCTCAAACATCTGTGACACCACTGGAAACCTGCCTGGTAATTTGAGCTCCATTTCTACCAGGAGCTTTTTGTTGATGAAAAGTTAGCTAATACATAGCATAAAAGGTATTGTTGTTTGCTTTTTTCAAGTGGCTTCAAACTGATGCCTTGAGACAGAATTCATCTTTCATGCACGGGCACATGGTTTCTCCAGACTCCCCAGGCAGCATTTTTTTTTTTTTTTAAGTAATGAAGATTTTACTGCCAAGAGGGAAGAGGTTTACATTGCACAGCATGTAACAAAAGTGAATAAGTGGTTCTTTCCCACACTGCTTCTCTCTGGCAGCTAGCCGCATCCCACTCCCCATCTCTCTGCCCTGTCCTCTATCACCGTCGTCTACACTTGGTGCCACTGCCCCCAGCCTCCCACTTCTTCCCTGACTCTCAGCTTACATAACCAGGGCAACCAGTAGCCCTGTCAGATGCTTCATGCGAATTAGGAAAAGACTCCTCTTCTGGGAGCCTTTAAAATATATATCAGGCAATGAGTGAAATGACTACAGAGAGAGTACATTTATTTTTAGAGCCTCCCACCCACCATCCGGACTTACTGTTTTTATGAATCAGACGTTAAACAATGGTGTTATGGTCCTCAGCCAGAACTAATAAGTAAACCAGGGAGGAAACTCTCTCTAGTAGTTGTGTTTAGGTGACCAAAACAAGTCACTTCTAGGCTCTGGGATGGGCCACGAGGCCACTGTTGTCACCAGACCAGATGTTCAGGAAATCCTTTCAAGTAGATCAGAGGATGCTTGAACAGAGGATGGGACAATGTGGAGGAAATGAAGAGGCCACCCCCAGGAAGAGCTGGGACATTTCTGGACCAGAACCATGTCCCTGGGATTGAAGTATCTTCTCTCTAAATTCTCTTCCTTGTCCTAGTGCTACACTGGTACAATACCAGGAAAACTCACCTGTTTAGAAAGAAGGCCTAGAAAAATACAACTAAGAAGAGGGCACTTTAGAGAAAATGCTTCCCCCAGCCTCACCTTCTTGTCCAGAAAAAATATGGAGCATACTTTGATTATTTAATGAATTAAATATTAATATAAGGTTATCAGTGCCAGGCCACTTTAGTCTCTAAAAACATTTCCCTAAAGAAATTATGCAAAAGGAGCACTTAAAAGTAAATTATAACAGCATATTTATTAATACTCCTCTAAAGCTGGGCCCATTATTACACAGTCCTCAAACGTCAAAACCATCCAGTGGTCATCTTGAGCTAGCTACTCACTTCACTTTATTACTCTGTTTCTTCTCTAAAATGCCAGGGCCTCAGAGTCCATCTCTAAGATCCTTCTTAGCTGATGATGATAGGAGGCAAGTTTTTTACTGCTGAAGAAGGGAGTTACAAAGATAAGAGGGAAATAAATAGAATCCATTCTGTTGTGTTGGGTTGGAATTGGATATACACATAGGTACACAGGGTTCTGTGCCGGAAAGGGCACTATCTTCTGTAGCGTGGTCCAGAGAACTTCTCTGCTTAAGTTAACATTTGAAGTAGTGGTTACGGGAATGAGAAGTGGCCAGATTTGGGCTATATTTTCAAAATAGAATCTTCAGGATTTTCTGAAAGATTGGATAGGAGAGACAGAAAGGAACCAAGGAATGATACCAAGGTTTCAGCTTGACTAGCTGGTCCATGGTGGGGCTCTTTACTGAGGAGAATGCTGAGGGAAGATCTGGTTTGGGGGAGGAAAGGTGAATATATTGAGATGCTTATTGGACAGCAAAAGAAAGCCTCTGGGTTGGCAGTTCTGAATTCACAAGGGAGGTCAGGCTGGAAATATAAATTTGGGGAGTATATGCATATGGATATTTGGAGTCCTAGGGCTAGATGGAAGCCACGGAAGTGAATACAGAAAAGGAAGAGAAGGTCAAAGTCCTGAGGCCCTACAACAGGTGGAGGTCAGAGAGCAGAGAGGGATTCAGCAAGAGACTGGGGTTGAGTATGGGGGAAAATAAGGTGACACTCAGAAAAGCATTGTCACCAAAGCCAAGTGAAGGGAGTGTTTCAAAGGACTTGTGGATTAAGACAGTAGGTTGAACAAGCCCATCTAATTTCACTCCCTCTCCAAACCTGACTATAGCCACACTGAGAGGTTTTTTCCAAGACCAAAACCTACATGGTCAGAACAGGAGAAGAGATAATAGCAACACATTCTGGAATTTGGAAAGCAGGCAGATGAATGAAAACCGACAGCAGATCCAAGAAAGCCAAAACCTAAGCCAGAAGAGGAGAGAGTGGAAGACCAACCAATTTGTCCCAAAGAATCCTCCAAAGGTGGGGGTGCACCTCCAAGGGTGCAAGACCTGGCAGCCAAGATCCCTCTGGAAGTGGGAGGGGCAGAGGAGTGTGGAAAATCTGTTTTGGAAACAATGAAATCTCTAGATCCCTTCCCCTATTGTATCCCAGTAGGGAGCACTCTTCCCCCAACCTAGTAGAAGGCTGGAGTTTTGTTTTCTGGAGAGTGTAAAATAGAGGATGTTTGGTACAGTTGAGATGGTGGATACTGTTCCCAAAACAGAGGATTAAATGATTATGTACATACTAACTGGTGAATGCTGAGACTCCCCAGGCTTCTCCCCTCACTGGCTCTAACAAAGCTGGCGGCCAGACTTCACACTCCAAGGAAAATACTGGAAGACTTTTATGGAGGAAGCTCAGGAGGAAAGATCTGAAAATTCTGACATTAGGGTTCCCCAGCAAATGAACCAGCCAGATAACCCCACAGTGAAGCCCAGAGCTTCCAATAGCACCCTACTCTTAACCATGGGGATTATCTAATGTCCAAGGAAAGCCTGAAATGAGAAGGGTAGAGATCAAAACAAACAGAAAGAAAACAACTTAAAAGAAACAGAAACCGTGGAGGGTGATGAGAACTTTAAAAAAAGAAAAACAGGGGCACCTGGGTGGCTGAGTCAGTTAAGCATCCGACTTCTGCTCAGGTCACGATCTCATGGTTCATGATGAGTTTGAACCCAGTGTCAGGCTCTGTGCTGTCAGCTCAGAGCCTGGAGCCTGCTTCGGATTCTGTGTCTCCTTCTCTCTCTGCCCCTCCCCTGCTCGCACACATGCCCTCCCTCTCTCTCTCAAAAATAAATAAAACATTAAAAATTTTTAAAGAAAAGAAAAAGAAAAAAAGAAAAACATTAATAGAGAAAAGGAAAGCTGTTGCATCCACAAAACAAGAAAAAGACACTATAAAAAAAGCAAAAGGACCAATTAGAGTCTAGAATCCAAATAACAGAAGGCCCAGAACAAGAAAATACAGAAAACAAAGGATAGTAAATCAGTAATAAAACAATTCAAATTTTCTTTCTCAGACAAAAGGAGCCCACCAAGTGCCAGCATAAGGTGTGAAAAGCAAGGCCCATGATTTTCATAATGCAGAATTCTGTGAACAAAGAGAGGAAGCTTCTGGAAATAAAAAAAGAAACAGACTTCACAAAGGAGCAGAAAATAGAATGGCAACAGACTTCTTAACACTGGAAGATAGAGGGCACTTCAAAAATGCTTTCAAGGGGAGCCTGGGTGGCTCAGGCAGTTAAGTGTCCGACTCTTGATCTCAGTTCAGGTCATGACCTTGTGAGGTCAGCCCTGCATCAGGCCCTGCGTTGAGCGTGGAAACTGCCTGGGATTCTCTCTCTCCCTCTCTCTCTCCCCCCCCTCCCTGCTCATACTCTGTCTCAAAAATAAATAAATATTAAAAAAAAAATTTGAAGGACTATTATTTTCTAAAAAAACAAACATACAAATCTATACTCACACAAAATACCAATCAACTGTGTGAAAGAATTTTTAAATGCAAAGGCAAGACTTCAATCTCTTTTTTATTTTTATTATTTTTTTAATGTTTGTTTATTTTTGAGAGAAAGAGACAGAGTGTGAGCAGGAGAAGGGCAGAAAGAGAGAGGGAGACACAAAAAGGGAAGCAGGCTCCAGGCTCTGAGCTGTCAGCACAGAGCCTGACACAGGGCTTGAACTCACATGTGGTGAGACCATGAACCTGAGCCGAAGTTGGACACCCAACTGACTGAGCCACCCAGGTGCCCCCCCCCCCAACTCTCTTTTTTAGACCTCTCATACACTGTTTCTCAGGGAGCCCCTGGAGGAAGCACCCCACCCAAAGAAGTAGACTATAAAAGATTACTTGAAACAGAGAAAACTGGATGCCTGACACACAAGAAGGAAGCAACAGGAATCTCCTGGAGGATAGTTAAGGGAGATGTTCTATGATAACGGCATTCCAGGCATGGAAAACAACTTGTCCAGATTGGAATAGCTGACTCAAGAGCCAGGCATGTTGAGGGTTGTCACCACCATGCCCTCTGCCTTATACCATCTCAAATAAATACGAACATATTTAACAAACAGATGCTTTGGAAGAGTCTACATCCATGTTCAAATTTTGAGTACCAGGCTATACTTTTCTTGTATGCAATTCCATAAACAAAGTCAAGTTATAATAAGAATGGTGTTTGGCAGGCAAAGGATTGGGATGAGGGAAAGTAGGCAGTATGACTACTAGCCTGGGCTAGCTTCTTTGCATCCATCTCCAAATTAGGGGATGCAATTATAAAACAATGCAAGTTATAAAACATATATAATCAGTCCATTTTATCTATTTTTTTTAAAGTTTATTTACTTATTTTGAGAGACAGTGAGAGAGACAGAGAGAGAGAGAGAGAGAGGGAGAGAGAGAGAGAGGGAGAGAGAGAGAGAGGGAGAGAGAGAGAGAGAGAGAGAGAGAGAGAGAGAGAGAGAGAGCGAGCACATGCAGGGGATAGGCAGAGAGAGAATCCCAAGCAAGCTCTACGCTAACAGCATGAGGTCATCATGACCTGAGCGGAAATCAAGAGTGGGACGCTTAACCGACTGAGCCACCCAGGTGTCCCTAAAGGTAGGTATGTTTGAATCAGGAGATAGTGCCTGAATACTCTTTAAAAAACGCAGAACTGAACGATGTAGAATACAATCTACTTAAATATGGATATACATAGAAAAATAATTAGAAAACTATTTCTCAACCTGTTAATTTTATTTCTATGTTTCTGTGTTGCTTGAAACATTATTGCAACAAACAATGTATCACTTTTAATCTAAAAATAAAGAGTTTTAGTGTTTTATAAAAGTTGTGGAATTCCATTGCCAGAAACTGAAAACTTGCAGTAATAACCTTCCCCCACCAGATGTTCTTTGAACAAACTCCATCAGAGTCAGAGGCAGAACCAGTGCTAATGGGAAAGAATTATTATGTCTGGCTGCACTTACAGAGGGATAGAAAAATGAGGAGGGAATCCAGAAACTAGTCACTTACCAAACTTTGACCGAGAACAGACAAACAGTTTAAGAATAAGTATATTAAGTTCTTCAGAAGATAAGGAACGGTAATATGTTTGTTTGAGGGCAAATATAAACAACATAAGCACCACACTGGAAATTATAATGGATACATATTTATTTCACTGTAGCAGGATACATGTCTTGTGGCACAAACTTGCTTGTTATTAGCAACATGAATTTGAATCTTTTCCAAAAGCTTTCCAAAGAAGTACAAGAAGTTACAAACATGATAATGAGGAAATTAATTAGTGTCCATTTCAGATTCAAAGTAGAGACAGGTCTTTTGAGTTTTATTTGTCAGGAATTATTTTTAATGATTAAAATGTAACCACAGTGATACATGCAACATGGGGGAAGTATTTTAAAAAACATAAATAGGGGTGCCTGGGTGGCTCAGTCAGTTGAGCATCTGACTTCAGCTCAGGTCATGATCTCATGGTTTGTGGGTTTGAGCCCCATGTCAGGCTCTCTGCTATCAGCACAGAGCCAGCTTGGGATCCTCTGTCCCCCTCTCTCTCTGCACCTCCCCCACTTGTACTCTCTCTCTCAAAAATAAATAAACATTAAAAAATAAGTAAAATGAAAACTATAATTCAAGGTATCACTATTAAAATATTAAGTGTATTAATTATTTTTCTTTTTTTCTATCTATATATGAATTCTATGAAAAGAAATTATGTATTTTTATTACAGCATTTTTCTTCATTTTGCAATTACTCATGAACATTTTTGTATTTCAGTGTTTGGTTTTTTTTTTTTAACATTTATTTATTTTTGAGAGACAGAGACAGAGTGCAAGTGGGGGAGGGACAGAGAGAGAGGGAGACACAGAATCCAAAGCAGGTTCCAGGCTCTGAGCTGTCAGCACAGAGCCCAACATGAGGCTCAAACCCATGAACGGTGAGATCATGACCTGAGCTGAAGTCAGACACTCAAACGACTGAGCCACCCAGGCGCCCCTATTTCAATGTATGTTTTATCTATAAGCATGATTCGTAGTGGCCCCACTGTATTTCATTGTAAAGACATACCATAATTTACTTAACCAACCATCTATTATTGGACATTTCAGTTGTTTCCAATGTTTACACTATAAAAAAAATCCTTTAACAGGGCACTTGGCTGGCTCAGGTGGTAAAGACTGCAACTCTTGATCTCAGGGTCGTGAGTTCAAGCCCCACAGTAGGTGTAGAGCTTACTTAAAAAATTTTTTTAATAAAAAAAAAAACAGAAAATCCTTTAATAATAAACACTTGTATAACTAAACCTTTGTGCATATACTCAATTATTTTCTTATGAGAAATTATTAGAAGTAGAGTTGCTTGGTCTAAGATTTGTCTCTAAAGCTGTTAATACACAATGCGGCAAACTGCCCTCTGGACAGGCTGCTCCAGCAGTGTACTGATCATTTCCTTTCACAATATTAGGTTTTAGAATTTTATTTATTTTTTTAGGTAGGCGCCACGCCCAAAGTGGGACTTGAACTCGCTACCCTGCGATCAAGAGTCACATGCTCTACCAACTAAGCGAGCCAGGCTCCCCAGATTTTAGAAGTTTTAGTCAAAGTAACTATCTTAAAGTGAAAAATAATCAAAACACTGTTATTATTACCCTTCTTCAAAATCATTTTGTAAGTATCAGTTTATTGGTCTGCTAACTTGGTCATCCCACAACAAGTATTAGGGATATACCAAGTGCCAAGAATTAAGGTACAAGATACTGGGTATCCCCAGGGGAGGAAGGCACAGCTCTTGCCCTTGAAGATTTTTACAATTTACTGTGCAAATGGAGTCTGTAATAGAAATAGTCCCAGAAGATACTATGGATACCGGAGAAAGGAACTCCTGACTCTTCTCACCGTCAGCTAAAATAGTTGCCACACAGGAGGTCATATTTGAGCCTTATCTGAAGGACAGGCAGGGGTGTGTAGGCAGAGTAGAGAAGGTAGGGCAATGCAGACTGAGAAAGCAACTGTCCTACTGAACGAGGCTCAGAATGGAAATGATTCCATGGGGCAGTGTCACGGTTTATGTGGCAATCTGGGGAGAAATGGGGCTGTGAAACCTGGTGTCCCGTGCTAGGACCACATCAGTAAGCTTTGGGGAGCTATTGCAGGGTTTTATAAAGAGGACTGGTAAGATCCGCTTTGTATTTCAGAAATCTGTACTTAGAAATACAAAATGGTGATCACGGGACATTCTGGAGTGAGTGTACAAACCGAAGGAGGACCCCACCTGACACCAGGAAAACACCTGCATTCGCATGCTATCCTTTGTTGATATTATCCAACAGATTAAACATGATGTTGAAGGAGACCTGCGGTCTTCTGACCTCTAGGGTATTAGATCAACAATTCATAGCACTTTAGACCTGAGAGTCCCCTTAAACTTCACCTGGTCCTAAACTCTCATTTTCACAGGTGAGAACACCTGGAAGCAACTTGCCAAAGGTCACACATGTGATGTTGACCCACTTTTACGGGGGATGTACTTATAAAGTGTTATTTTATAATATGAAATTTCTAAGTTGAAAAACAAAAGGTTTCCTATGAATTTCAAAATCTTTGGTTGATGCAGTTTAACGACATTTACTCCTTAATGATGACAAGCAAAAATTTGAAATAGCATTTAAAATAGATTGGAGAATTGTCAACTATTCAGTATAATGGAAAGTAACTTCTATTTTTAAAAACAAAAAAAATCCTTAAACTTCAAAATAAATGAATATAATTTGGTTTAGAACAAATCTTATTTTTCAAGTTTGCTCATTTATCAGCATTCCTTCGGTCAATCTTCTATTTAACAAACCACAGCACATCATCATTTGGAAATGTTGCTTGTACTTAACCTCACATGTATCTACTGGTCCTTCCCTTACCCACCTCCATATTAAAGCACTTTCTATTTCCTGGAACATACATAACATATTTTCGCCAGTGGAGTTAAAAAAAAAATCTGCTTCCAAACTCTAATCGCTCCTTGTCCTGTCCTTTTTTCTTCTGCTCAAACTATATGCCAAAAAAGAATTGACTCCCAACTGCTTTCAGCCCCCCACTGATCAGTGTTTCCAAATGACTCAACCTAACATGATTCATCAAGCTCCCTGCAACATCTCCCTAGCAGCACATAGCCAGGAGTAATTTATACTAATAGGTTTAACTGAAATGTCAGTTGCAAGCTATCAAAAGAGCAAATATCAACATACTAACAGTTTTCCTCCCTTGAACACATAATTTCTCTGTATCAATGACTTTCTGAAGAGAAGTGTCTGTTCTCTGGGCTCTCTCTGGCTGTGTAAATTAACACGAAAAGCCTATACCATGGTCACTCACAAACCACAAGCTGCTTTAATCCTATTTGTCTGGATATCACGGCTGATCACATAACTACCACCACGTGGCAAAGAGCAAACACTTGGCCGGAGTTTGAAAGCATTGTTGAGAGCCACAGGCTCCAGTCACGGGGTGTGATTGTGAGCAGGGATGGGGCACCAGTCCACCATTCTGATACACGAGGCCACTCTGCATATTGTCCTCAGCCAAAGCTGGGCTCCCAGGAGCACAGCAAAAGGAGGGGATGGGCTATCCTTCCCTGCTCACATGTTTTAAGTCTTCTCACTATTCAACTCAAAGGCCACCTCCTCCAGGAAGTCTTCTTGAATCCTATCCTCCAGGTCTGCTAAACATTCTACCCTCTCCATCTGGCCACAGTGATTAGCCTCCAGGATAGCTCCATCACTTGAACTGAAGCAGAGTCTTCCAATGACTTTATATGCAGATGCTACCTTCTTCTAGAACTTTCTTTCCTCTAGAATAGCTACATAGGTTGATAAAAGCCCGTGGCAATGCTTCCTATTTTGTATTTTCCCCTTCTATCGCATACCATTGACACATACTCTCCCAAAGCCACCTTATAAGACTCCTCTGCAAGGCAGAGTGAAGCCACCACAGAGAAGAGTTGGGAGAGAGAGAAAATGCACCACTGATGGTGCTTTAAGCATCCAGTTGAGGAGTGGGTGGGTGCCCAAGTCCAGTATGCACTCTGCTTACTCTGGCAAGAGGCTACTGTCAACCAGAGGAAGGGACACACACACTTTTTTGTGTGTTTTTTTTCCTTTTTTCAAACAAAAGCTCTGTCTGCTCACCAAGCCTTCCTGTAATGCACACAAAGCAGCTGGCCATGACAAAAAGGGGTGTGTGATAAGGTCACCAGAGCCCCCAAGTCATGCCATCCTTCCCGGCCACAGCCACACCAACATTCCTTTTTCACCTACACTTGCCTTAAGTGGGTTCTTGCCACCTGTAACCAAAGAATTCCTAACCAAGACAGCAGACCAGACTCCCAGATCGCTTCAGCTGAAGTGTTACGTTTGTTTTCGCCTTAAGCCTCCTATTGGCCATCGTCTTTGGACTCTTGCCTTCAATCTCTGAGTCCTTACACCTCCCTAGTCAGGCACGACTAACCGGTAATCTTCCTTTTCTTTCTTAAAGACCAAGAGGGCTTCTATGCACAGATAATATAACAAAGAAATGAAGTTCAACCTAATAATGCTGCTGCTTTCTTCATGAAAACAATTAGTTATGACCCGCTTCCCAGCCTTTTCAGTAACTCTTCTGCTGTCAGGCCCAGGAGCGGAGTAAACCTGTTCTTGCCCGATCTGCAAAAGAGGCCATTGCTAATTTTCCCTCACGAATCCTGGAGTGTGGTGCCGTGTTTCATTTGTAAGGGATGGATCACTCACCCTCTTTGGTGTCTGTCCAACTCATGGAGAACGGTGTGGTCACAGTACTCAAACACCAGGTGAAGCTTCCGCTTCCTTCTGAAGACTTCGATAAGGTTAACCAGGTTGGGATGCTTGAGTTGCTGAAAACACAAAAAGCAAGGTGCTAAGCTGGGGCCGTGAAAGACCGCTTTCTCCAACTTTGATCCAATTAAAAGAGAGCTGTTTGTCCTTTGGGAACTTTCTTGTCTTGGACTGAAGGAGGCTGTAAACAGTATGATCTTACTTCTCTCGAGGAGCTGTTTGTCAGCGGCTTGTAAATAATTACAGCATAAGGGCACCTGGGTGGCTCAGTCGGTTAAGCCTCTGACTTTGGCTCAGGTCATGATCTCAGGGTTCGTGAGTTCAAGCCCCACGTCAGGCTCTGTGCTGTCCGTGAGGAGCCTGCTTCAGATCCTCTATCCCCAGCTCTCTCTCAGCTCCTCCCCCACTTGTGCACTCTCTCTCTCAAAAATAAACATTAAAAAGAAATTAAAAATAAAAACAAAGTTATAAAAAAAATGATTACAGCATAACCTAGGTGGTTGGTGAAGGCAAAGAGAGAGATGGGAAGGCCAGAAAAGGAGAATGAAAAAGAGGGGGCGATATTTAGTTAATGCAAGTTCATCTTCAGATGAGGATCAAATGTCCCTTCCTAAAGAGGTGTCTTTGGACCTCCCCAGGCTGGTTCGGTGTCCCTGTATGTCTCCTAGCCCCCCTGAACTATGTCTCCTTGGCAATCCTTTGGAATTACTAAGATCATTCATTTGATTGTTTAACATCCTCTGCTGTCAATAGATACAATATTCCATGAAAAGAAGAATCATGACCTCAGGATTCTCCTGTTGCCTCAAAACGATGTGGCTGTACTAGATGGGGGGGGGGGGGGTGCATGGGTGGCTCAGTTGGTTAAGCATAATAGACATTTGATAATTATTTGTGAAAGAAGGAGTAAATCATGTTTCCTAGCTTGATGAAACATTTTAAGACAGAAAAATGATGTGCCTGAAGGTGTGCATGTAGAGGAAAAAAAAAAAAAAAGTGGGGAATCAATGTTGTGTTGCCAAAGATAAACCTTGCACTTAGCTTCCTGGATGCTTCTGTCCATAATCCTATCCGAAGCACTACAACTAGGCAAACTAATAATTGTGAAGGGAGACACAGTGATTAACTTTCTCCAGGACGTGAAGGCCTCCAGGCACTGGTCTAAGAAACAAAAGAAGGAGCCATAAGGCTTCCTAAGGCCTGTCCTAGAAGCCAGGGGACACTACTTCCGCTTCATCCTAGAAGTCCAAGAAAACAAAGCACAAGGCTCAGCCCTGAAGAAGCCCGGGATGAAGTACCTCAGGCAGAGAGGCCCAGGTGTCCTCGCTGAGCTCATTCCCCAGCCGCCGCCAACTTAAATTCAGCTGACCCGGGCAAGACCAACTGAAGGAACCCTTCCCCAAGCCACAGAATTGTGAGAAATAAAACATCACTCTTGCTTGAAACTACTAAGTTTATGCCACAGTGAAGAACCTGTACCAGCTCACAGGGGGATTTTTGAAACCACAGATGTGTAGGCCCCATGCCCAGAGACACTGAATTGGTCGTAGGGGCCAAGCCATCTTGTTTTCTCTCAAAATTCTCCAGGTGATTCAAGAGGTAGCCAGAGGTATTAATCACAGATGAGCAGATACTTCATAAAAGGTAAAAAAGGTAGAAGGAGAAAAAGTGAAGATCTTGAACTGCATGTGATATTCGTACGCGCAGTGCAAAGAGAAGCAGCCAGCAAGGGAAATACTAAACGAGACAGGTATTTTCTCGCTTTCTTTGTAAAATCCCTCTGTAACCATCTTCAAGATATGAAATTCTTCCCGTAGATATTAACTTGGTAAAACAAAGCCACGATACTCTAAGGGCCATTAGTCCCAGGTGGGCCTTAGAACAGAGGGCCCTACAAACTATAAAATCTCTTATTTATGTTAACATACCTGGAAACGTTTAGCCTGAACTAACATTTTCCAGACAGAGTAGGGCAGATCTGACTACTGTCTTGAACTAAAAAAAAAAACAAAAAAAAACAAAAAAAACTGCACGGACTTAGATGTCTCAAACAGCAAACAATCAGCTCAAAGGGCCGAAACAGTAGCATTACGACATAATTAGCAGAAAGCAGGGGTTTTCTTTCAGGCTCTGAAAAATCGCTGTCCACAGGTCCAGACTTCAAATCTTAGATTCTTTTAATTTTCCATGTTCGATATGCAGTCCTCATTTATATCTCCAGCCAGCCTTTGAAGCACAAGTACAGATAGATCAATTCTACCCAAATGAATACCCAGACCTTCTCTGGATACCAAGACTGGTGCCCCACCTTGTCATGTGCACATCTGCAGGGATTGTGTCAGGGTGCTGCTACCTCAGGATAAACCCCAAAGGTCCTCTCAGTTTGGCTTCTGCTTATGTCTCCAGCCTCATCTCTCATAACTTCCCCCCAAAGGCCCTGAACTTCACTCACTTCCTTGAAGGCTGGTGCTCCCTTTCCTCTCAGGACCTGCTCACCTGGCTCTCTCTCTGGAACACTCCCTTCATCCGGATGTCACTTTCTCTGTCTGGCTTCCTCCCCCCAAACCCTGATGCACCTAGTGGGCACTAACCAGGTGCTGTAGTGCTGGAGCCCGAGCGTGGGTACCCCGTGAGAGGTGAAGGGCACTGTTACAACAGTATCCACTGAACCAAAGGGGACCAAACATATACTACACCCGTCTTTCTATTACTATACACCTTTGCAAAGCCAAAACCCTAGTAACTGTAAGATAGTCTCTTCAGATAACACGTAGATTCTTTCCAATTTGTGGCTGTTGTAAGTAAGGTTTTGGTGAACAAATTACTCACTGGTTGACCTTAACTTTGAATACATTCACTTCAGGCCTCAACCTCCATCAGTGAGAGCAGGAAGCTCAAGGGTTGCTGTGATAATGCCACACAAGGAGCACTCAACAGTGTCAGTTGAGTACAGTAGCCTCTTCGTGAAGGGTAACTGCTGATATTATTATTTGGAGTTAAATCTATTTTTACGTAGGATGATTTTCTCTACTCAGAGTATTCAACAGCTACTTATTGATTTTAGTGTGCATGAGATAAAGTCTTAAGGACATAGAGACAAAGTGAGTCATGCCCCTACCCTCCAAGAGCCTAGAATCTAAGAGGGAAAGGAGATACTGAACAAGTAATTACAGCTATGATAAATGCCACCAAAAGCAAGGCAAGGGTGCCTAGTTTGCGGATGGTGGGTGGTCCTGGGAAGATCTTGAGGAAGTTAGGTAGACACTATCTAGAGCACCAAAAATACAGCTTTATGGCTCTAGAGATGGCCAAATTGCTTTCCAAAAGGATCATAGATATTTACACCTAGGTCAGGAGCATGAGAGTACTTTTTACCATATGCTGGCCAGCTATATATATAGATCCATAGTTATACATAGATAGCTACATATAAATTTATAGATATAGATAGACAAATAGGGACTTAGACATTTAAGATTTGTGATATATATCATCAAATTGCTTCTAGCAAGACAGGTCATATGGCTTTTAAACCACCTGTCTCTCCTAACTCCCCCCACGAGATAATCTGCATATAACTGAAAATGGGTAATAAATTGTTTCTCCACTTATTTTAAGAACAAGTTTAATTTAGAAAAATTGATCGCTAAGACTAAATTCTGACTGGGACTTTTAAATATTAAATACTTTAAACTAAATTATTAACGGTCTCTAGGTTGCCAGGATTCTGGGTGATCAGAAAACATTCCAGAGCAGCAGGTATTTTAAAATCATTCCCTGTCCTGGCTGTGTTCATTTATTCAGCAAAGATCCACAGAGCACCTGCTTCGTCTCAGACACTGTTCTAGGCACTAGAGACACACTGGTCAAAGGGGACAGGAGACTCAGGCATTAAACAAAGAAGTGTCACGAAGAGCTCCATATATACAAGGGATTAGGCTACCTCAGAGAAACTGTCCCTGAGTAAGTGGCCTTGAGCTGAGTCCTGGAGGGAGAGAAAGGTCTGACCAGACCAAAGTCAGGAGGGGTGGTAGAGGCAGCTTTCCAGGCAGAGGACTGGCCCTGGCCAGAAGGGGATTAGGCCACTTACAGAACTGAAAGACAGTGTGGCTTGAGGGTCAAGTGCATGGAACCAAGGCCAGTTTGACAGTCAGAAGCGGAGTCCTGTACGACCTTGAGGGCCATGCTAAGAAATTTAAACTTTATCCTAAGTGTGATGGAAAGTTACTGGAAGGAGTTTTAGCAAGATGTAATATAATAATACCATGTGGGTTTTTTAAAGCTCGCTATAGTGGTTAGATACAGAATGGCTTGGAGGAGGCAATATGGTGAAAGGAGACCAGTGACGAGCCTGTTGTCAGCTGAGAGATGATGACAGCTTGGACCGGGCAGAGGCAGGGAGATGGTGAGAAAGGCACTGTTTGGTATTAGAATATTCAGGATGAGGTGATGGGCTGGAGGTGAGGGACAAGGGAGAGGGAGCTGTTAAGAAGGACCAAAGTTTTGTATAACGGGGCAGATGGTGGTGCTGTCACAGAGAGGAGGAACAGGTTTTTAGGGGAAGAAACTGCTGTTTTGGGCAGGTTGGTGGGGACTCTGAGATACCAAAGTAGAGTTGTCAGGTTGGCTGGAGTTGGAACTGAAGATAAAAGCTAGGGAGTCAGCAGGAAGGTAAGGGAAGCCACGGGTAGATGCAATTTCTTAGAAGAGCAGGTGAGAAAGGAAGAGGCCCACAGAACCTCAGCACTAGATGTGTGGTGGCTGAGGAGGAAGCAAGGAGAAAGGGAAGAAGACCTCCCAAGATAAGAGAGAAGACAGCAGAGGGATGGGCATATCATGGAAGGAAGAAGTGGTCGGCGGTGATGGAGGCTGCTGTAAGGTGGAGTGGGGAGAGGCCTGAGAGGCTTCCTGCGGGCTTCCCCAGGCAGGCTGGGCCGTGTGACCTCCCCAGAAGCTGTGTCAGTGCTGGGCAGAGACCAGAAGCAAGGTTGTATGGATTTAGCTTCTCAAAGAACCTTACCCCTCTCTCTTTGCTGACTTCCCCTTACCCCAGGAGCAGAACTCAGGGGGACGTCTCTAATCCTGAAACCCGTTTGCAGTTGGTAACCTCTAGGGTTCAATGACAGCCCCAATATTGTGAATGTTTGTGTTCACAAAGGTTCGAGTACTTCTGCTTCAATACTGAATGCGCTTCTTCAGAGACATGCAGAGGAATTAGATGAGAAGTAGGCAACATGACGGATGGACTGTTCATAGGCTTATTTGGCATGACTATTTATACATACAAATAATCTTAATAAAACAGGTTCAACTGCCATATCTACCACCAAGATGTAGTTCAGGGCTCTTTTAGTTTTAATTGCTTCCTATTTATGAGTGTATGAAGTCAAAACCTCAGGGGTGGTCTTTTTTTTTTTTTTAAGTTTTATTTATTTATTTTGAGAGAGAATGCATGCACATGCATGCAAGCAGGGGAGGGGCAGAGAGAGACAGGGAGACAGAGGGAGAATCCCAAGCAGGCTCCACACTGCCAGCGCAGAACTCAATATGGGGCTCGAACCCACGAACGATAAGATCATGACCTGAGCTGAAGTTGGACACTGAACCAACTAAGCCACCCAGGTGGCCCCAGCACTGTGAAGCATTTTGTGCTAGTTGCCAACATTTCAGATCAGGAGATGTTACTTTAAAACCCTGGTTACCAGGATCCTCTGGAAAATGATGCTGATCTAGCACAACTGGGCCTGCAGTATCTGTGGCATCAGTGAGCTGGGGCCGGGAGGCAGCTGTTCACTGTAGATAAGGCCTGTGGGCTTCAGTTCCCCACAGTCCCCACCCATCCCTACCACTCCCCGACACTAAGGCCAAGTGAAAGTTGTCCTTGCTCATCACTCTTACATCATTGATTTTCTTACGTGAGTTAAAAGGGAGATATTTAACGTACCCATGTTTCTATCAAAAGTGGGAGAACGGACAAGCAACAGAAATGGCTGCATATTTCAAGGCAAATAAGAAAAAGTGTATTTATTTGCAGAAGTCAAGTGTTGCTCTCACACCTGTCTGGCCCTGGCAGGTAGTCAGTGTGTGACCTCCACCCTAGGGAGTCCTCAATAATGGCTGCATGTTTCTGGACTGACCAGTGCACGTTATATCTGTGGGTTCTCCTTTCCTTCAACTGTCAAGGATTCTCATTCTTTGTGGGGAGAGGGGGAATATTTATCCTGTCTTTGCTTCAGACAAAAAGGATTTTGTCATTTTCTCAAGGATCATATCCTGTTTTCCTTTCTAAAGCATTCTTCTCCCACAACTGTGGTAAATAATAAGAGAGATTAAATTGGAGAAAGTGGGAGCTATCTTAGTAATATGTTTTTATAGGCCTTTACAATTCTTGAACTTGACTCTAAGTCTTTGCAGGGATCTTCCATCAGTTAACGTTCACACAGAATGGAGAAAAGTGATGCCCCCCTCTCCTTTATAATAATTAACCTTGAGTACTTCCCAAGGATTCCCAGATCAGCATATTATAACACTGTCAACCACTAGAGATCCAGCAAGGTTTAGAGCTTGTCCAACTAAGAAGCTGAGAAAAATCAAGTTCTTCATATTTCCTCCCGTTCTTCTTTCTGAGATGAATGCTCTCAAATAAATCACAAGGCAAGAGTTAATAGCAGCAGTACTCAATTTGCTTTTGATTCAAAAAGAAAGCTTTAAACTTCACCTTAACCCCATTTAAGAACTTTGGAAGTACAGGTATGGTCCTAATAAAATGATACCACTCAAGAATGGATATCATAAAAAGGTGTTCTAAAACTAATATGTAGATATAAGGCAGTTCAAATCAGAATTTAAAAAAAAATGTTTTTGAACTAGATAAAATGCCTTTTACCTTCGTACAGAACTGTAACTGTTTTAAAACCACCAAGGAGGGGAACCAGGATGGCTCAGTTGGTTAAGCATCTGACTTTGGCTCAGGTCATGATCTCATGATTCATGGGTTCAAGCCCCATGTCAGGCTCTCTGCTGACAGCTCAGAGCCTGGAGCCTGCCTCAGATTCTGTGTCTCCCTCTCTCTCTGCCCCTCCCCAACTCATGCTCTGTCTCTCTCTCTCTCTTTCTCTCAAAAATAAACATTAACAAAAAAAATTTTTTTAACCACCAAGGAAAAATGGGGCAACTTGCTCTACCAGATGGCAAAATTTTCAATGTAGTGCCTATAGGGGCACTTGGGTATCTCAGTCAGTTGAGTGTCCCAATCTTGATTTTGGCTCAGGTCATGATCTCATGTTTCGTGAGTTCGAGCCTCACACAAGGCTCTGCGCCAACAGTGGGGAGTGTGCTTGGGATTCCCTCTCTGTCCCTCCCACATGTGCTCACTCGCACTCCCTCTTTCTCTCTCAAAATAAATAAAACTTTTTTAAAAAATAAAAACTTTTAAAAAGTGCCTATAATCATTACCACCAGCAGCAGCAGCAGCATTAACAGGCCAGTAGGCTAATGACCAAGAAATGAACAAACAGGGGCACCTGGGTGGCTCAGTCGGTTAAGCGTCCGACTTCAGCTCAGGTCACGATCTCGCGGTCCGCGAGTTCGAGCCCCGCGTCGGGCTCTGGGCTGATGGCTCAGAGCCTGGAGCCTGCTTCCGATTCTGTGTTTCCCTCTCTCTCTGCTCCTCCCCCGTTCATGCTGTGTCTCCCTCTGTCTCAAAAATAAATAAACGTTAAAAAAAAAATTAAAAAAAAAAAAAGAAATGAACAAACAGAAGAAGTACAGGGTCTAGAATTAGATCCAAGTATTGAAGGGAAATTAACATATGACCAAGGCAGTACTTCACTACAGTTGAAAAAAATGTGCTTTATTTAAAATTGAATCTGGGAAAACTGGCTACTCCTTAGGAAAATTAAAATCATACCTTACCACCCTATGTATAAGAATAACTTTCGGATATGTTAAAAATTTTGGTATGAGATACTAGAAATACTAGAAAAAATTTTAGGAGAAACTTCCTATGACTTTAGAATGGAAGAAAGCATCCTGAAAAAACAATCTAGAAGAAAAAATGAAAGATAGGTAAGTTTGGCTACAGGAGAATAAAATAATGTTAGGAAGATGGCAAAAGTTCTGGAGATGACGGTGGTGATGGCTGCATGCCACTGTGAATGCCCTAACATCACTGGACTAGACACTTAAAAATGGTTAAAATGGTAAAATTTATGTTATGTGTAACTTACCACAATAAACAAAAACAAAAACAAAAAACAAAAACACTCGAGACGATGTCAAAAGACACATAATTGGCAGGGAAATGTGTGTGATGACAAATAAAGGGTGATAGCCCTTCTATTACAAAGCTACTTCATGTATTATGAAGAAAAAGACACCTATGCGGGGAAATGGGCAAAAGATATAAGTAGGTAATACACAGAAGAGGAAATATAAATGATCCAAGAGACATGGAAAGATATTCAATCTCACTAGTAGTCAGAGAAAGGCAAATCAGAGCAACAAGGTAAGGCGACTCAGTTTCCTAACAGGTAAACATTTCACAAACTCCTAACATCCAGTGCTTCCAAGGATATAGGGAAACAGATCTTCTCATACTTGGTTGGTTAAACTTTTTGGAAAAGTTACTAGCAGTATTTATTAAAACAATATACCCAAAACACATGGGCAAAAGATCTGAGCAGATACCTCACCAAAGAGATACAGATGGGAAATAAGCATATGAAAAGATGATCAGTATATTTTTTCACTGGGGAATTGCAAATTACAAAAATAATGAGACACCGGAGTGCCTGGGTGGCTCAGTGGGTTAAGCATCCAACTTCAGCTCAGGTCATGATCTCAAGGTCCATGAGTTTGAGCCCTGTGTCGGGCTCTGGGCTGACAGCTTGGTGCCTGGAGGCTGCTTCAGATTCTCTGTCTCCCTCTCTCTCTGCCCCTCCCCCCACTCACACTCTGTCTCTCTCTCTTTCTCTCAAAAATAAATAAACATTGGGGCACCTGGATGGCTCAGTCCATTGAGCGTCTGACTTTGGCTCAGGTCATGATCTCACGGTTCGTGGGTTTGAGCCCCACGTCAGGCTCTGTACTGACTGCTCAGAACCTGGAGACTGCTTTGGATTCTCTCTCTCTCTCTCTCTCTCTCTCTCTCTCTCTCTCACTGTCCCTCCCCCATTCATGATCTGTCTCTCTCAAAAATAAATGAATGTAAAAAAATTTTTTTTTAATATTTTTAAAAATTTAAAAATAAATAAAAAAAATAATGAGCTACCATTACACACCTATTAGAATGGTTAAAATCCAAAAACAGCTGAGGACACCAAATACTGATGACAATACTGAGCAACAGAACTCTCATTCACTGCTGGTGGGAATGCAAGATGGGGCAGCCACTTTGGAAGCCAGTTTGGTAGTTTCTCACAAAGCTAAACATAGTTGTACTATATGATCCAGCAGTCAGACCCCTAGGTATTTACCCAAATCATTTGAAAATTTATGTCACATAAAAAGCTGCACACAGGGGGACCCAGGTGCCTCAGTCGGTTGAGCATCCAACACTTCATTTCAGCTCAGGTCATGATCCCAGGGTCGTGGGATTGAGCTCCATGTGGGGCTCCATGCAGAGTGGAAGCCTGCTTAGGATTCTCCTTTTCTCTCCCTCTGCCCCTCCCCACCTCAGTTCATGCATGTGTGTGCACTCTCTCTTTTTCTCTAAAATAAAAATTTTTTAAAAAACACACAAATGTTTATAATGGCTTTATTTATAATCACCATAAATTGGAAGCAAATGGTCTTCCTATAGGCAAAAGGATAAAACATTGTGCTGTATCCACAGTGGAGTGGGATATTCATCAGAGATAAAAAGAAATGAGCTATCAAGTCATGACAAGACATGTATAAAATTTAAATGCATATTAAGTGAAAGACGCCAGTCTGGAAAGACTACATATTGTATGATTCCAATTATATGACATTCCAGCAAAAGCAAAACTATGGAGACAGTAAAAAGATCAGTGATTGCCAGGAGTTCAGGGGACACGGGGAGAAATACAAGGTGAAACAGGATTTTTAGGTCAGTAAAATTATTCTGCATGATACTGTATTGGACGATATGTGACATTATGCATTTGTCCAAACCCACAGAATGTTACGGCACCAAGAGTGAACCTTAATGTATGCAAATTTTAAAAAATCATTTAGGAGGTTCAGGAATCCTATGTTAGAATGCAGAATCTAATAACAAAAAAAATCTACCCGTATTACTAACGTATGAGACAACTTCAGTGGCAGTGGGGGTGGGGGCGAGGGGAGTAACTTTGGAAGTGGTTAGAGTCTATAAGACTAAAGGCAAAAGGAACTACACATAAAAGTATCAATAAGGTACTCTTAGTGATAAAGTTGTTTCTCAGGGGAATAGGAATTGACAATTCTGTTGGTTTTTTTTAATGTTTATTTATATTGAGAGAGAGAGTGCATATGTGCGAGCCAGTAGGGGAGGGGCAGAGGGAGTGAGAGAGAGAGAGAATCCCAAGCAGACTCCACACTGTCAGGGCAAAGCCAAAAGGCCAACCACAGAGCTCCATGTCATGAACTGTGAGATCATGACCTGAGCCGAAATCGAGAGTCAGGCGCTTAACCCACTGAGCCACCCAGGCACCCTGGAATTGACAATTCTAACAACATTATACACTGAATTAAACAAGTAAATGAATGCTGGATAATGAAAACCAGTTTCCCCTGTTAGCACAGGGTTAATGATAAGCAAGGAGAAGAGGCTAGTGTAATCCATGATCTGCTCCATCCATGGGTTAGAGTTGGAGACATCAGCAGGAACTCATGTTTAGCTTAGTATAGATACAGGTGGTTACATACAGGAATAACTATAGGTACGTCTATACGCACAGGTTAGTATACACACACATATTTCCTTGCTCTGTCAGCTGAGAGAGCCTAGAAGCAACCACACCCTAGCAGCAAGAAGTACACATGGAGCCCAGGTCTTGGTTTCTAATACCATTCATTCTCCAGCAGAAGGAACCAGAGTTCCTCAGAGAAAATGGATGATTCTAGGTAAGGCAGGAGAAATACAAGATGAGGCTGGGGCATCTTATAGTGCCATCAAGGAAAGTGCTAGGACAAAACCAATACTAACACTGCATTGATGGGGATATGTCATAGCGACACAAATATCCATGAGTCTCTACTAACATAAATAAATGACTGATTGAATGAGTGAATGAATGAATGATTAGGGGAGAATAAGTAAGTCTATGTACAGGAATTCCAAGTAATTTATGTAGATACTCTCTGCATGATCATCTCAATTTTTCTGGAAATCTAAAACTGTTCTAAAAATTAAAGTTTATGGAAATACACGCACATCACCTATCTTACCCAGCACACCACTTCCAGAAATACACCTTACATAAATAAAAGCCCATTGTATAAAAATATATGTACAGGGGTATTTATTGCGGCATTATTTGTAAAAGCAAAAAATTAAAACAACGCCAACATCTTTTATTAAAGAGGATGGTAAAAAAAAAATTGTTTACATTCAAAGCATGAAATACTGAATACTTTGTAATGGTTAAAAAGAAGAAAATTAACATGGGTCTATCTACTGGCCCAATGACAATGATGTAATGTTGAATAAAGAAGTCAAGTCACTGAGTGATTTTATATAAACATATGAAAATAGAAACTACTGAATAATTTTATTAAAAATATATAAAATAGGGGCACCTACGTGCACCTGGGTGGTTCAGTCGGTTGAATGTCTGACTCTTGGCTTCTGCTCAGGTTTGTGGGTTCAAACCCTGTGTCGGGCTCTACGATCCCAGTGCACAGCCTGCTTTGGATTCTCTTTCTCCGTCTCTCTCTGCCCCTTTCCTGCACTCTCTCTCTCAAAAATAAATAAACTGAAAAAAAAAATTGGGGCAGCTAGGTGGCTCAGGTCATGATCTCACAGTTTGTGCATTCAAATCCCACACTGGGCTTTGCGTTGTCCATGTGGAGCTTGGGATTCTCTTTTCCTCTTTCTCTGCCCCTCCCCCACTCATAATTTAAATATATATATTTATGTATAATATTGTATATTATATATTAGTGTATACTTTTACATATATATATGTATGTATACAAATAGGGTGGGGGAGATGTGAGAAATAGGTGAAGGGGATTAGGAGGTACAAACTTCCAGTTATAAAATATATAAGTCACAGGATGAAAATTACAGCAGAAGGAAGACAGTCAGTAAGACTGTAAAAACATTATATGGTGACAGATGGTGACTATACTTATCATGGTGAGCACTGAGTCATGTATGGAATTGTTGAATCACTACATTGTGCACCTGAAACTAATATAACATGGTATTTCAACTATACTTCAGTAATAAAAATTTTAAAAATATGTATGAAAATAGGAAGTAATCCAAAAATATGAAAAAGTTCTATTTTCATATATTCATTTTTATATATTATTACTCAAAAACCTATGCTGAGCCCTACTTTGTGCTGGACATTACTGTAAGCTCTGAGATTACCATACTTAACATGGCTAAGAAAAATCTCTGCTCTCAGGGAGCTTATAGTTGAGTACCCTGGATGGTGATAAATTTTACGGAAAGAAAGAAAGAAGGTATGGGGCACAGTAGTAGCATGGTGGGGGGTACAATTTAAAACAGGGTGATCAGGGAAGACTTCAGGGCAAAGGTGACAAATTAAAAAAGATCTGAAGAAAGTACAAGCCATGGAGATGGCCAGAAAAATGTTCCAGGCAGAAGGATCTACCATTCCAAAGGGTCTCACTCCCGCCTGGAGTATTTCGAACAGCAAGGTCAGTGTCAGCCCATCTTTTAATTTAACTGTTGCTGCAGCAACCAGCTTCATGTGGATGTATCCAACAGGCCCTCATCTCAGCTACATTCTGTATCTTTTGCCTTCTGCCCCAGGGCTTCTGGGGTGCTGAGGTACAGGATGCTGGTGGGTGACTCGAACTTGCCGCAGTTAACACTCCATGGGGGAACCCTTGACCAAGGGGGACAGGAAGTGGTAGGTAT